>NC_082385.1:9392196-9492196 GCF_031168955.1 Gadus macrocephalus
CGTGTTTCATCTCGTATATTTAATAGGACACGTAGTGCGTCATCGAACCCTTGCTAATACGCTACTAACACGTCCTTGTTTGTATTCGTTCATGAGACCTTCTGATGTCACATTGCTACTCCAAACTAATTCCCGGCTTCGGTTGCCCTAGCGATTGATTTTTCCTTAAGTTTCCTCATTGCCGTCCTGTTTTGTCTGACTCTAAGACTGCGTTGTCCAAAAAAAACCCCACAACTTAGCGACACGTCAACGTCACGATCAACGTCCTGACGCTCAACCCACGGACCCACGGGCCCAGGATCGACCTCCAGAGTTCTCTTCTGTGGCCCTTTGAGGGCCGGCTACAGTTATAACCCCCCCTGGACACATGACTACCGCCTGCACTAGAACAATACGCTCCCCTTCGCCCAGACGACCTCGCTACTCATTACAGCCGTACCCCGGGACATGACACTGACATGTCCGTCCCCCCCCCCCCCCCCTGACCCCAGGACAGCCCCCGCTGTCCCGACTCCACTCTCTCTTGTCGTGTCCTCACCGTGACTCCCTGCTGTCAACAACCAGAGTCATGGTGTTTCTACCACTGTTTCTGCCCCCTCTCCTTCCTCCGCTCTACCCCTACTCTACTCCCCCCCCCCCTACCATGGCCCCCCCAGGACCCGAAGAAGAGCTACAAAGCAGTGAGGAGTGAAGAGGGAGGAGGAGGAGGAGGAGGAGGGGGGTCCAATCTAGAGCCTCTAATGGCGTTGGCCCAGAACGGAGCCACCATGCACACCGTTCTGGGGCCCGCCTGCATCTTCCTGCGCAAGGGCTTCGCTGAGAACCGGCAGGCTGTACGTAAGTCCTGATGGTCACGTGCATTGGATTGTGCACGCAGAGTTCATGCAACGTGCATGCAACGCGCATGCAACGTGCATGCAACGCGCATGCAACATGCAAGCATGACCAGGCGAGGGGTGCAGACGCTCCCTCTGATACGACGCCTTGTTTTGATGGATGGATGAAGGAGCCGATTTGACTTTGAGGCGCTGTGCTCAGGGTGGCTGAGAGACCGCTGATAAGGAGTCAGTGTGGAACGTTATTTTGGTTTGATGACTGAGGTAAAGTATGTTTGAAAGTGAGTGTGTGTATGTGTGTGTGTGTGTGTGTGCGTGTGTGTGTCTGTTTGTGTGTATGTGTGTGCTGATGGGTAAATATGTGCAAGGTTGTGTGTAACAGAGAATGTGCGTGTGTGTGTGAGTGTGTCTGTGTGTGCGTGTGTGTGTGTGTATTTGTGTGTGTGTATGTTTGTGTGTGTGCGTTTTGTGTGTTCCCAAAGTTCTTCACCTCCAGACCCAAAAGACAAATCAACATTTATAAACTACTGATTAAAAAACACCACAAACCATTAATTTAAATTGTATAGGTGATGCAGTGTAATATAATGTTTTTCACCAGCGCATTGCGAACTTGTGCTATGACGACTTAGAAGCAGCAACACCTTATGACAGTACATAGGGTATTGCTGCAGTACACACCCTATGACAGCTGGACGCCGGCGAGTTCAAGTGTAAAAAGTACACAGTACAACGGAAACAGAAATCACAGCAATATTACAATTTGCTGATTCTATTGAAAAGTTGCCACCACCTCATAAAATATGTACGTAACATTATTTAACACTTTTAAATAGACAAATATGGTGTACTGGCCTTTCTATTTCTCACCCCTTTCTCTTCTCCATTGCTCACCCCATCCCTTCGTCTCTCTGCGTTAAACCCCAGCCACAAGCAGCATTATGATTCATGTTTACTGACATCAAAATTGAAAGTCTGAGAGTCATCCCAACAGCAGTTTGAAGCACCTTATTTTATTTTTTTGAGGATATTAAACAGATTTTCACGCTCTGAAACAGCAATGTGACGCCGGTAACTGTAGACGTGATCCCCAGTATGAATGCTGTGTGTCTAGTGCTGTATACCTGCCCAGGAGAAGGACGTGAGTCCGGGCGGGCTCTGTGTAGGCATGGGGCGTGGTTTTAATAACATGTGTCCGTCCAGATTGTGCCCAAATGGCCCAATCAGGCCATTTGTAGTTAATCCGTAAGGCGTGCAATCCGATCAGAATGCACGCCTTACTTGCATTTGAATTTTGGTCTAGCCCATCATATCACAATGAGTGCAGGATCGGACCCGGAACAGTTCATACCTGAGAGTGAATGTCCTGGTGTGATTGGAGGCTAAAAGTCAAATTCAAACAACAAGTGAAACCGCCATAAGCATGACTGAGATGTGACCACGGTTGCGATGCCTTTGTCAATGTAATGATCAGCAAGGATATTTTTTTTTATTTTTGGTTTGTTTTTACATTTTCTTCCTCATGTTTGTGATCCACTCGATATGTCAACTACTGTATGCTAGCTAGCAACACACTAGTCACCAACTAACAGATACACCCTACAAGCAATTCCAATGAAACACAAACTGACTTATATGACTCGCCTTCTCTCCCTATTTCCCTTTAAAAATCTTGTCATTGCTCGCTACTGAGAAGATGTGTTTGCACTTCCCCAAATAAAACAAGTTGAGGCCTCGCATCTGCATTTCAATGGGCTTGGGGGAAGCCCATGTAATAAACTCTTCTTTAGCTTTTGGTTTCGACTTCCCGATCGAAAGTGGGGGAATCATAGAAGTCACACTCAATGTTACCTCAACCAGAGAGAGCAAGCATGTTTTCAGGCCTCAGTTCTCAAGAAGAAGAGGGGGGGGGGCATGTGGCATATGGTAAATGACCGCATCATTGCATTAGTAGGCACTCATATGCATATCTTTTGGTGTTTTTATAAATAAATCCAGGTATGGAACATAGTGTGAAAAGTAGTTCACCTTGAGAATATGACCACAATAAATATTCTAATAAATGTAATTTTGCATCAAAATATTTTTTCCAGTGCATAATGTGTCCAGCATTAGTTACGCTGTTATTTTTTTGTTCTGGTACATTCCTCTCCTTTTCGTCCTCTTACCACACTCCAAAACCTAATGTCTCACATCATGATAACAATAAAAGTAATAATTCCCTCTATTGATCCCTCTTTGAGATGGTTGTCCACTAACCGTGTGATCCTCCACAGGACAGAGAGCTGAGACCAGAGGAGATGGATGGTAGGCTGAACCAAAATACCACAGCTCCCCGTCCAGTTGGGTGACCAAGCATCACCCGACCCAGTGGTTTGCTGTCGGACGTGGTCTGACCTCGCTGTGCCACTGTTCCCTTCACAGAGTTACGCGAGGCCTTCAAGGAGTTTGACAAGGACAAAGACGGCTTCATCGGCTGTAAGGACCTGGGGAACTGCATGCGCACCATGGGCTACATGCCCACCGAGATGGAGCTCATCGAACTGAGCCAGCAGATCAATATGAACCGTGAGTGTGTCCCAATCTGCACGTGTTTATGTGTGTTTCTGTGTGTGTGTGTGTGTCTGTGTGTTTGTATGGGTGTGCGTGTTTGTGTGTGCATGTGCGTGTGTGTTGGTGTGTATATTTGTGTATATGCGTGTGTGCGTATATGTGTGCGCCCGTGTTCATAACGGCATCATTGGTCTTGTGTTATTTAAGACTTTTTAATGGAATTTATTTCATTTAATTTTGAGCCATACGGAAGATGAATAAGAGATGCAAGTATTTTCTTTGGTTACAAGACTTAGCAGTATAAGAGACCAAAGTTGCATACAGCATCAAACTTAACCAGTGAAGTCATCCCAATTTGACCGTGTACTCCGGTGCACCAGAGAGCAGACATCCTCATTAATGTCACGAGCGACACATGCATCCATCCCAGTAGGAGTCCTTTATGAGAAGGCTCTCTTTGGGCCTTTCTATATACCAAGCACCCCGACTTTGGACTGGAGTACTCGGTTTGTCCGGAGTTGACACGTTTGAGGACGGGAGGAAGCAGTGCCGCTTGTTGTTGGGAAATGCATTCTTGGATTCTTTGCCGACACAAGTCACCTCCCGAGGCATCCTGGGTAGAATGGGCGGAGCTAATACATCCGGGGCATTTTGAATGTTATTAGTTAGATGCTGACTTTTGAATGGAACATGACTTGGGCCACGACTGATGGCGTTTCACAAGCAAAGACAAGATTCAAGAACACAAGTCTAGACGAGAACGAAAGGGAATCGAGAGGGCTATGGTTTCCTAAACTGCGTTTCTCTGCCATGTAGTGGGCGGTCACGTGGACTTTGAGGACTTTGTGGAGCTGATGGGCCCCAAGCTGCTGGCTGAGACGGCCGACATGATCGGGGTGAAGGAGCTCAGAGACGCCTTCAGGGAGGTGAGGGTCGGACAGGGCCGAGGCCCCGGAGCCATGTCCCCGTCAGACGGACTCGAGTCATGGTCTGAAGTCACGCTTTGAATGTCAAGGCTGTAATCCGTCTCATATGTAGATTTATTATATATTTAATATTATTCACATCCTTTGAGGTATTTTTTTGAGATTCATAAAGAGTATCTCAAAATTGCTGATATTATTTGGAATTGTTTTATTCTTGATATAGGTTTAGATTTGCCAGAAAATATAATACATTTTATCTTAATCTGGATCATGCATTTGATTTGAAGAAAAAGTGTGCCATTTTTTAAATGTATTATTCTTCTTCTTTGACAGTTCGACACAAATGGTGATGGCCAGATAAGCACAGCAGAGCTCAGAGAAGCCATGAAAAAACTGTTAGGTCAACAGGTGAGATATGAACAAATATTCACGTGCGGATAAACAGAAGGTAGTAGTGTAATAAATGTGTACAGAACTTGAAGCATCTTTACATCAGCTATTTTAAATATACCTAAGAGGAACAACAAGGAGCGACGGCACAGGGGGAATCGTGTGATTGGAATTGTGATTGGTTGAAGTGGAAGAAACCCCGCCCAGTCTCAGAGAATTAGATTTCTGCCATGAAACCAAAATCGAAATCCAGGATCCATGAATATCACTCTAACACATAACTGTCCCGTTGCTATGACGTCAGGTCGGCCACCGAGACCTGGAGGACATCCTTCGGGACATCGACCTGAACGGAGACGGACACGTTGACTTTGAAGGTGAGAGGGCGTGGCCTGTGGCCCGGTACCTGTAGAACATCCCGTTGTGTAAGACTGATCATTTAGCATTTTTGAATTTTTATTTCGTATATATATTTACGGGGTGAATTTATGCAGATAGTTTCAGTCTGTCAAGTTCTGTTCTTTCACGTACAAGCCCCAACACACACACATACACGCACCAACACACACACATACATTCGCACACACACACACACACATACACACTCACAAACCATGTGGAGGCCCAGCATGCGTCTGAGAGCATGGATTGGAGTGTGTATGTGTAAGAGATTATCTCCATACTAAAGGATTATGTCACCTCTCAGATTACCAACACACCACCCGATATAGATGTTAGTGCTCCCAATTCCTCACTGTGTGGAACCTAGAGCTTCATTCACATCTTAAAGGAATGCCAAAGTGGTTCATGTGTGATCCATTAGGTTAGCTGCTAACAAATGAGCAGAAATGCAATATTCACCATTTTATTCACTCTACATTAGGATATTATCTTTTTCCAATAATATTATTACATGTATGCTTTTGTTCGTTTATAAATCACAGAATTTGTGCGGATGATGTCCCGGTGAGTTGGAGCCTCGATGTAATACATGTTTGACACATGTATTATGCGTGTTACACGTATTACATATATGAAGAAGGCCTCTGGAAGAAGAAACCAGAGGAGAAAACATATCAATATACCCTGGCCTGGAACCACAACACTGAAGCACAAAAGGTCTGGCTGCGACGGGCAAGAGTAGCACTGCTTCATGTGACTACCTCTACTAAACTTATGCATCTTAAAAGACTTTCGTACGGCAGAATGCACTTTTATTGAGGAGGAGATGGATTTATATTGCTGTTTGTTGTCGTTAATCTGTGTAGACGGCAATATGTTGGTTTGACTTGACTAGCGGAATAGAAATTGCCATTATGTTGAGACGATGCAGCTCACTAGCATAACGTTATAGCTACACATGGGGTACGGGAATAGCCTTCTTTTTTTCATGTTGTTGGAAATATCGTGTTTTGTGCATTTCGTGTTCAATTTAATAATCTATATTTTAGCGACTATCAACCCTTTGAAAATAAAGAGCGGGGCTGTTTAAGATATTTAATGTAGCACTGATGCGCAACGTGTTATTGTCATTCCTACTGTGATATTCATGTCATTTTTGACAGATCTTCTTTGTGCGTATGATTCCTTAAAGCCATGTATGTATGTATGTGTATTGCTCTGTTTCGCTGGTTTTGTCACTGCATGAAAGGTGAAAAGGTATTTTTATGTTAACGTTTGTCTCTATTGAACTGTGATGGATGATGAGTATATGTTACATGAAACCTGAGATAGGCAATTATTTGTGCGAAGGACATATTATGAACATATTTTTGAGCAAAAAAAGAGGGTTCTGTTAAGTGTACTATATTTTGCTGTAAGTGTAAGCGTCTTATGGAAAATAGTGCTAGAATCGCTCATACAAAGCTCCGACATTGCCATGTTCATTAATTTATTTCTCCTTTGGATAATTGTTAATAGCCAGCTTTGAGAGCAAGTAGCAAGTCTTCAGCTTCCTTTAGGCATCTGTCCAAAATATATCGTCTTTACTACTCATGAAATGTTAGTCTATTGAATTCAATAGAAAAGGTCAGATGTCAAGGGAACCTTTTACCAAAGGGAGATGGTCCTCTCTGGTGAATCTACTTTAATTTCTTGAAACTATGCATGCAAGAGACAACTTCAAATTGTGACGATTCGAGACAATATGAAAATAAAGATTTTTATTTGAACCAAGCAGACAAACTTTTTCTCTGTCAGAAATGCTTGGGTGGCCATGATGAGAGGATGTAATGAGCTTAATAATAATGAGACTAAAGTGATAAACAAAAAGTTAACCTTGGCACTAGTCTTAAATTATGTCAGGTTTCCAATCTAACTGAAGTAGACCAGCGGTAACTTGAGCTGAATTCACTTATTATTATTTTTTAAACATATCTCTGATTTTGAGGAATGGGTGCATGAATGGGTGTATGAACGTGTGCATAAATGTATGTGTAAATAGGTTTATGAATGAGTTTATGATTGTTGTAATTAAGTCCAAGACCAGGGCTTAATTAATTAAATCCTGGTTTCCGAACCTCATGCTCAAAGAGGAAAGTCTAACTACTATACTATACAACAACCTGGTTTCCTTATTGCATTAATACTCGTCTCCTCTATGTAGTCTCTGGAGGAACATTAGTCTCCGAGTTCTTTAAAATGGTCCATGCCTTCTAGAGCAACATAGGTCACCAACCCTATGAGCCGCAACATCTGCTAGATTCGCCACTTGACATATTCTGCCTTTGGCCTCTGCCAGGGGTTTGTTCCAGTAGGGCAACTTTGACGAACAGAGAAATTAACCAGGAATGAATTTTACATTTATATGTTTTTGTTCTTCTGGGTGTCGCTAAATGTTGTACGTTCTGTTTTATTTTATACTGTGCTGTCCTCTTGGCTGGGTTAACCTTGCAGAATGGATTTTAAATATCAACGTGTTCTACCTGGGAAAATCATCAAATCAAAGTATAGTACTACTGGTAAAACACTTATTCTGAGCCTTACTACAAAAATATAGTCATTTTGAATGACTTTTCTATGAGTTGCTCTATATAAATTAACAAGAAGGAGAGGAGGAGGAGGAGGAAGCAAAGGACCTCCAAGTCTTGGTCCAGCACCAAGAACAGAGTTTGAGAAGAGGTGACCAAGCGTTTTTCTCTACCAGACAGCGGGGGGAAAGAGAGAGAGTGAGAGAAAGAGAGAGAGGGTGAGAGAGAGAGAGAAAGAGAAAGAGAAAGAGAAAGAGAGAGAGAGAGAGAGAGAGAGAGAGAGAGAGAGAGAGAGAGAGAGAGAGAGAGAGAGAGAGAGAGAGAGAGAGAAAGAGAGAGTTTGCTGACACACAGAAACTACAGATTCCCCCATAGATTTTGTGATGCAGTGCATTCTCTGAGGGGGCATCCTCTGCAACAGCTTCCTGTTTCCTCTCAGGTCAGTGCTTTGCTGAGCATGGAAAGCGGTGATCCCTAACGAAGGGCACACAAACAACAGTATTAACTCCCGTATAGACCGCTCACTTTATCACACATTTCCTGAGTTGTGAATTCTCCTGGATGAATGAACGTCTTCAGATTGACTTTTGATCATGTTTAGTGTTATGTTGGACAACTCACTTTGGCTAAACTAATGTATAAAATGGCACTCCGTCTTCCATCAGGGTGACATCAGTCACTGCCATCAAGAAGGCCTGCTGTCACAGTGCCTTTTGCTGTGACACATGATTAATAAAGGACGATCTTGGTCTACTGCTCATACTCTACTGGACTCTAGTGTGCAGTAGTAGGCAGTCAACCAGCTGGAAATTACATCTCTACAAATTAAATGTTAACCAATGTAGACACAATCCGTCAATTAGTAGTCCTTCCTGTAGCCTACATGTATTCCTACTTCTGGCCCACGTGTAGTTCTGAGAAGCGAGGGTACTAAAAGGCATTATGGTGACATAACAATGAATGGTTGTAATAATAATGAGATGCCCGCACACTTGGGATATACATATGGGAGATACACTGTATCTCCCATATGTTTAATGGTGTTGCAACGTTTCGACCCGGCTGGGTCTTCCTCAGGCAAAAACAATGTTATCCCTGCATGAGGAAGACCCTGCCGGGTCGAATCGTTGCAGCACCATTAAACATATGGGAGATACAGCAGAATTAGGTGCGGGCACCTAATTCTTTTAAGTTCTATCCAGCCCCTTTTGCCCTGCACCTCACTGGTGGGGATGTGCAATCTGCCTCTCCTGCGCTATGTAATAATAATAATAACTTTATTTATAAAGCACTGATTAGGAAGACTCCACAGCAGACAGGAAAATAATTAACAGAAGTATCACCAATAGCCTATTCTCAGTCACAATGTTTCATTATGGCCTCAAAATATTTATAGGCTGATTGATATGCAGCGCTACAACGCCATCTACAGACACACTAGAGAAACTACCAGAGAATAAAAAATAAATTCATCTTAGAACTTCACCTTAATTCACCTCACACCGTATTGGCTCAGGGGTTTTCCTTAAATCTAGGACTCTTCTCGGTAATGGTCTGGGGTCATTCAATTTGTATAGATTGTAGACCTAATACAGGTCAGTGTTTAGTAAGTAATACAATAGAGATAGTGTTTTGGTGCAGGTGTATATCGGTGACGGTGAGAAACTTAGCCCCAGTACAATAAATATTTTTCTAATACAGTTATAATGGCTGACCTTAGGAAGCCAGGCGCGCCAGGTATATTGAAGGTTCATAAACGTCCTCAGTCCAGAGAGCCAATATAATCTTCCTCCAACTGTTGGTTTGGCGAAGCCTTGTGGAGAGAAAAGTTAACGCAACGCCATCTTGTGACAGTGTACGTTTAAATTGAAGTGCAAGTCCGGCGAAAATTAACCACAGGTATTTTTCTGCATGAAAACAGAACAAATGAGCCGGCAAGACATTTTTTCCCATCGATCAACCAGTATAGCGCTTGCCCGGAGCAAATAAGAGCCTAAATGGCTAACGGTGCCAAAATCGAACCACTGATATTGCTCTATAATCGGAATAGCACCTGACGTAGAATGACTAGAGTCCTTATGCATAAAAAATCCTCTCGCAGTGTTTGGTTGAATATTAGTTGATTATAGTTTGTAAAATGTTTGGAATAGTTTGAAACTTTGAAAAAGTCCAAGACAACAACTTTCTCAGCAGTAGTGAAATGTCAAGGGGGATCTCACATGGAGCATACCCGGAAGGGACTACAGCATGGACATATTAAAGGATGGACCACAGACTGGAAAATGGCCGCCCATTCATTCCTATGGAAACTGCTCAGTGGCGCTGTCACGTTAAAATTGTACCGGGGGCGAAAATTGTACCGGCCTACGTCATCGTTTGTTTACATCCTGACAACCTGACAACCTGCCCGGCAACAGACGACGCGATGCAGAAAACATGTTTCCAAACGACGAAATAACATAATACAGATAGCGGATCGCTATCTGTATTATGATAGATAGCGATAACACTTGTTTTTACTTTATATTTGTATTGTATTTAATTGATTAATCGAAACAATAAAAAAAATTGCCCGCGAAACGGGCGATCGCGTCAAATGACGCGTCAAATCACGTAGGAAGGTTCTTGAACATTCTAGACTATGAAACCTGCTTAAAACACTCCGTTTACTAGCTAAATTCGATTAAACAATTCAATACAATACAAATATAAAGTAAAAACAAGTGTTATCTAGCGTTCCGTTATCTGTATTATGTTTCAAGAACCCTCCTACGTCATTTGACGCGATCGCCCGTTTCGCGGGCAAAACATTTGTCATTTGACGCGATCGCCCGTTTCGCGGGCAAATTCTTTTATTGTTTCGATTAAACAATTAAATACAATACAAATATAAAGTAAAAACAAGTGTTATCGCTATCTATCATAATACAGATAGCGATCCGCTATCTGTATTATGTTATTTCGTCGTTTGGAAACATGTTTTCTGCATCGCGTCGTCTGTTGCCGGGCAGGTTGTCAGGATGTAAACAAACGATGACGTAGGCCGGTACAATTTTCGCCCCCGGTACAATTTTAACGTGACAGCGCCATGGACATGGACTACAGGCAGCTTCTTCACTCACATGTGCAGTGTGTCTTCCGGCAACAACGTCACGCGAGATTGTAGCAACATTTGATTGTTGATTGTAGCAACATATATTATGCAACTCCTTTCAGTTCCATGTCAACACTCTCTAGATATTGTTTTAAAATATGAATCATATACATTATAAATTCCAAAACTTTTCTCCTTGAACCAAACTAACGCAGACTTATAAAACAGTTTTTTTATAAACCTCAACGGCCCAAACTGTAAGAAATCGAAAGGACATAAGTACTCATTCATTTGACGTTTGAACTATAATCTATATTGAACTTGCGGAATCTATATTAAAATTTGCGATGTTTCAACGACAAGCAGGTGAAAGAGATATATTTAGCCGTCTAGCCCCATAGACTCCCATTCAATCTGGACTCGCCCGCGATCACCCCCAGTGGATGTCTGATGGAACTACAACCAAGATCGGTATAATGGGGCGTATAGGAAGTGCCCAGGCTCTTCGTAGACGGGCTCTGATATTATGCAACTCCTTTCAGTTCCATGTCAACACTCTCTAGATATTGTTTTTAAATATGAATCATATACATTATAAATTCCAAAACTTTTCTCCTTGAACCAAACTAACGCACAGACTTATAAAACAGTAATTTTTTTATAAACCTCTGGTACGCTGACTAAGTTGTTGATGCTTAGTTTTATGTGAATGGACCCCATTCATGCTACTGCAGAGGTTTGGTGTTAAAACATGCAGATTTATGACCGCCCCTAGCCAATGCACTGTTAGCCATTCGGAATGTTAGCGTTGCTCTGGGGCAACTCTATAGGCTACTGGTTGATCAACTAGAAAAAATGTCTGGACGGCTTATTTGATCTGTTTTCATGCAGAAAAATAGCAATAAACATATAAACATGCATGGCTCAATATTGTTTTCTTTTAATTCCATTAGGTATTTTGAAGAATGAAAAAGGGGAACACTTAATTGAAAACAGTGTGTCTTTTTTGGAACATGAGAATGCACTGCATTTAAAGCACAATATCAAATATTATCAGTGCAACGATCAGCAATGGAAAACAAAACGATCCAATAAGCAATTAGATAGCGCGTTAAAATCAATTGTCCAGTAGTTTATCTGTTTACAACCGTTAACTGAGCCATATTGGAGAGATTATCTTTCTCTCCCTGCAACAAGAGGTATTACGGGAAATCCCTTTCGTATTACGGGAAATCACGATCTTCTGCAGCCCCTGTCAGCTGAGGGTTGGGATGTGGATGTGGTGGTCGGATGCTATTGGGACGTTCGCATGAATATAAACCAAATGACACCGTATCTTTCATTCAGTGTTATCATCAGGGAACACTGATAATGTTAGCTGTCCAGTAGAAAAAGAGAGTGACTCTTAAATCCACTGTTTGTCATAAGCAGCTTTCTGAGAAACACATTGGTAAGGGCGAAATGCACAAGATGAATGAAAATAACCTTTTCCACTTCATAACATCTATCTATCTATTCTCAAACCAAGATTTCTTTGGTTACTTAAAAAGTAGTGCTGGCTTTAAAAATATATTTTAAAATGTATCTTGTTCAGTTTGCCCTCAAGCCCATTTCATATTATGTTATCAATAGTTAGCGACCAAGTAATTTGATTGGACAAGAGCAAGGGCGTAACCATGGTTTAGACATTGGGGGGGTCCAATTTTTTATTATTATTTGTTAAGTGCATTGCCTACAATTCTATATTTATATATGAAAATGTGGACATTTAGAACATAGTTTCGAGGACTACATTGACCATTTGAATTCACATCTAAAGGAATAGTGTAATAATGTAATGTCTGCCCCGCCCCCCCCCCCCCCCCCCCCCCCCCCCCCCCCCACACACACACACACACACACACACACATACACACACACTTTGTTTTGGTTAGTTGCTTACTGACCTTAAACACACAATTACAATTATGCTCTTCCAGTAGTACTGTAGCAAAAAGGATAGCTTCCAATGGAAAAATACCACATACCCAAAGCATGTAATAATGTAATGTCTGCCCCGCCCCCCCCCCCCCCACACACACACACATACACACACACCTGCCTGCATTGTGACCACACGTCATTTTATCAGAAAAAACAGCGACTCATATTTTAATTAGGCTACTCGTTTTATTTGCTCACACATTTAGCTCGGTATCAAGCTACTAATTGTCTGGAGAAAAATGGATCGGTCTGCTGGTCCAGACCGATCCATTGACAGGGTTCATAAAAAGAGAACATATATTTTACATTTTATCCTGCTGTATATTGGGGGGGGACAGGTTAGTATTTTCTCAACATTGGGGGGGACACGACCCCCCCAAAGAATGCGTGGTTACGCCCTTGGACAAGAGGCATTCCACGAGTGTTGATAAAGAGTTTAAAGGGACTTTTATAAATGTATCACTCTGCTAGGAGTTCTAATAACCATTAATGTTATTAACGGTCTTTATGTAGCTTAGATTGAAACAAACTATGCACCGCAAAGATTAACATATTTCCAGATATAACATTTGGGTTGAAGTTTTTTTATGTGTTGCTTGGCAACAGGTAATTCCCAGTCCAGTTGCGGATCTATTTGTGCTGCTGGAGCCAAATAAATCCTTAAATAAACAAACAAACGGCTGTGATTATCATGGGCACTCGGCCTACGGCCTCGTACCTACGACCAGCCGTGCTGATAATCAGTACAACAGCACTCCCTCTCGTGTGATATTGCTTAAATAATAGGCTTAATGGGGGAAAAAAACATAGTATTCCTACCACCTTGATCAGGTGACCTTCCTCAGGTCGGTCTCCAGGCTAGGAATACAATGCTTCTTTGTTAGAGGGGGGGGGGGGGGGTGCACCCCCACCTTTCAGTGGATGATTAACTAGTTTCAGAGGATAAAACGGTTGGTGGACTTCAAGGTCAGCCAACAAAGCCTTCTTTACATACAATACGTCATAGGGTCGAAGAGGTGTCGCTGAAGGTTTTTATTTCTAGAGAGAGAGAGGCGTGGCAATCAGAACCATAAAGAAATGCCTCTGCGTGACACCCGAGCTACCGAACCTTCAGTAGAAGAGAGAGAAGCATCCATGAAGGAACCGACAATGATAGACAGTGCTGGTAAGTGTTTATATGCCAATTTTAAGTAATTATATGAAGCATGGTTGTAATTAAAAAATGCTTTGAGATTTAGGCCTACTTATTGTGCAGAAATACCAATTCGAATCACTTATTAACTTTCAAATACTTTTAGTTTTTTGTTTTTCTTACTGCAGTAATCATTTTTATTTTAAGTGTTTGAAGGTAAGAATATTATGAATAACAACCCAGGGATAACATGGTTCAAGCATTTAAGAAATGCAGTTCAAGTTCTGAATGGCGCATTATAAACACTCTTAAATAAGATAAGAAAAAGTAATAGATTTAATGCATGCATGTTGTTGGATTTGATCTTTTTTGCACTAACTTGTTTACGTAAAAATGTATCATTTTACTTTAAAAAAAATCTGGAAATGGTATGACTTGTATTCCTTTAAAGGATAAGAAAGGAAAGAATCAAGGGATGCGATTTAATGTTATGATAAATATCTATTATTTACTCAAAGCTAATTAGTATTTTGTTATGACGTCATATTTGATATAAACAGACCAGCAATCCACAATCGAGATTTGATATTGGGGGACTAAAAAGTATACTGAGGGATCGACAACACATAACAAAACTTAAATTGAAGTGAAAGTAAAATTGAGCTGCTGACCTCTTGGAACTTGGATTGTTTATTCTATCGATGCAAAATTAAAACCTTTCTACAAACCTTCAGTTGATCATGGACTGTTCACAGAAAATATTGGGGACTAGAAAATATCTGGATTTGGGCACTGTTTAACTACAGTTCTACACTAGAGAAGCCTTTTAGTTCTCACAATGACACATTTCCACATAAACAGACATAACTTTGTGACAAAGTAATACGATTGTTTTGTGTTCCCGATCTTAACGTTACATTTTTTTGACCAAGCCTTCTTGTCACCCTAACAGGCCTACATATCCCTACATGTAAAGGATGCCTCGGACCGCTTCATTTCCAGAGCAGTGATGGCTCTAAGCTGTCGCTCAAGGCGGGCTGCCGGTACGCAGAGAGACAAAAGGATACCTTCCAGAACGCCCTGGCCTTCAGCAACCGACCAATCGCCATAGAGGAGAGAATCCACGTCCGCGTGGAGAGATGTGACCAGCACTGGCAAGGCGCCCTGCGGTTGGGCTTCACCGCCATATCTCCGTCGTTGTTTGCTTGGGACGACAAACTCAGCATAGCCAATCCGGACGGCCCTCGCACCGGCCTCGGTTACTGGGCGCGTCAGCTGCCTACCTGTCACACGTTGCCAGGGGCCGAGCTGTGCTTCTGGGTCAACTCCCGGGGCGTGTTAATGTACAGGGGACCAGACCATGTCAAAAAAGAGCTTTTCGTCGGCGTAGACTTGGGACGACCTCTCTGGGCCATGGTCGACCTGTACGGCCAGACCAGGGCGGTGCGTATGTTGGGTGAGTTGACTTTCATCACGGTGTTGTGGGAGGTCAAGAGCAGACCTTAACTTGCGCTACGGTAATGGGGTTGTTTCTACAGGTATAGCCGTGTCGCTTTCGGACGACAGTTCTATCCTCTGAGACTTTGGGGGGGTGGGGGGGGGCGTTGGCGGAAGCGAGGAAACATAAGAAACGTTTTAGTTTCGAGCAGCCTAAACTGCTGCCCTATTACAGTAACAAAGGTGCACGTTTAACTCTATAACCTAAGCTAACTCGTCAATTTCATAATGATTATTTTTGTTCCTATTCCTCAGGGTCCAAAAAGAAAAAAATAGGATTTAGGACAAAGAAATCCTGCCCGGCAACCCCTCCCCCGGCTCCCACGGACGGAGACAGCTGCCTGTGTGTGGACCGAGGGCAGCCGTGTAAAAGGCCTCGCCAGTCGCCCTCAACGTACACACAGCCACCAAACAGCCCCGGTGAGTTCCTCTAAGTTCACTCTCTGAAACTCTCTAAAGTCCACTTCAATAATAGCTCCTACATGCACCTGCGGGTGAGGGCACTTGTCGGAACCTGTCTCCCCTCCTTCCTAGAACCTCTCAGCACAGAACACATTTAGTCATATCTCAGTGTGTCGGAATTCGATCTGAATCAGAGGATTTTCTAACATTTTACATGATGGATCGTTTTTCAGGTCCATCCTGTTAAATTACACTCTCCGTCTGTATCACAAGGCAACTCAAAAAATTCCTGACACATCACATTTTAGTAAAATGTACAACAAGGTAGGCCTACAAGGTTCGATCCCCCATGTCAAAGGTATCCATGGGCAAAACTACCCTCTACTGGCCAGCCGCCATTGCTCATCTATATATAGAGCTTCTAAATAGGGTTAGTATCAGAACCTTCAATAATACTTGTATATGATAGCTCTTAAATGGCGCATTTACACTGCAGGGTGCGGAACGGATCGGATCGCAAAGGTGCGGGTCGGATCGCGTTTCCACCGCCAAAAGTGGGCGTGACCCGGACTTTGCCGTACCCGTTCCGACCCCATTCTAGGGACTCCTCCGTTGCGGTACCCAAAACGAGACCAGACGCCTGAAAGGGTACCCTGGAATTCTAGCTACACCCCCCCTCCGTTGATTGGTCGACAGAATCGTCACTTCCGGGTGACGCGGGGATAAAAACAAACAAACAGTAGCCTCGAGGTATTATTCTTTACAATTAACATGTCGCGTAAAAAGCTTGCTTGGGCGAACAAGGAGGTGGAGACGTTCGTCTGCATTCTTGCGGAGAAAGACGTTGTTTACGATGTTTACGTAGCTGCCGCGGCGATTGACATCCGGCCTACCACCAAGGGTACTGTCGGCAGTGGAAACGCGACCTCGGAACTGAGCTGGGCTATACTGCCCCCTCCCTACCGCCCCTTTGCGATCCGATCCGTTCCGCACCCTGCAGTGGAAACGCGGCAAAACTGTACCTACAGTACCTTTAGAATGGGGTCGGAACGGGTACGGCAAAGTCCGGGTCACGCCCACTTTTGGCGGTGGAAACGCGATCCGACCCGCACCTTTGCGATCCGATCCGTTCCGCACCCTGCAGTGGAAATGCGCCATAATATGACTTGTATATATATATTTTATAGATATATTATAGATTCATGAGCAATTACATTTGTATATATGTATAAATATATATATACACACATGTAATTGCTCATAAATCTTATCTACAGCACCATTTACAATTATGATAAATATAACAGCTTTAAATCTCATCTACATCACCTTTTATAATACTAATATAAAGGTATAATAGCTATTTTCCTCTTTAATAACAGTTGACATATATTAGCTTCTAAATCTGACCTACAGTACCTTTAAAAGATGTTGGACTTGTTTCATGCAGCCAATGCATGATGAGGGCATGTTGGAGTTCATGACATTTTGACAGCATGAATCGTAAAGCTATGGAATGGCTAAGGGTAATAATAACAGTTTCAACGTTGGCTTTTTTCCAGACTCAACTTCACCCGAGGTTTGTGTGGTGTGTCTCGAGGATTGTGCAGCAAGCGTGACTCTTGTGTGTGGTCACCGGTGCCTCTGTTCCAGCTGTGCCAATCGGATTAGAGCAGAGTTTGGGACGTGCCCAATCTGCCGCCAGTCCATATGAACTACATGTCAACAAGAGACTGCAAGGCTTTAGTCCCCAAAGAAGATAATGCAGAACACAATCTTGTTAAATGGAGTTTAATTTCAAACAGACTCACTTGTTGCAGTCGGATCTAAGGTTCTTGTCGTCATTTTGTAAATATCTCTAGGCCTACATAATTAATCATTGTAAAATACATTTGGGTTAAAACATGCAATTAGTTTTGCAGGAAGGGTAAAAGTAGGATTTGATATGCTGAAAGAACTTTGGGAGCATTGAAGAGCATTGACCATCTGTGTGCTACTCATCAGGGAAATCAATAATGTTTAGGATATATATGCACCAAAAAACATTATGTTGATGAGGATGTTTGATATCTAGGCCTATGTATATATATATTTCTCAAAATGTATTGTTATTATTTTTTTTGATATTAATATTATTGAAATGTTGCATTCATTTCAAATGACTAATTCATAAAAATGCATATTAAAATATATAATATGTATATGTATATCATTAACTATATTTTGTTGAATTAGCGTACCTTACATACAGAACTCTTCATAGCGACTTGGACTCAGTATTTGAAGAAGGCTACAGAGTTTGCCACTGTTGATTACTTCTAAAAATGTATCTAAAACAAAATATTAAACCAAAACATTTTAACAAAGGATGTACTAGTCATCCAAACACGCAAGCTACTTGGCTATCCGACTATAACTTTGCACTATTATTTTTGTTTGTTTGTAAAGGAAGTTCTATGTGATTATATTTTTTCTATATTGTTAGGGTCAATACTTGCAGGCACTGTAAAATAATAACAAAGTATTCCTTCGGTCATGAGCCAGGATGGATAGTTTCTCTTCTCTACAGCTGCAAAAGCGGGTATTCTAGGAAATCACATGACAGTCTTCTGCAGCCCCGGTCAGATGATTTGAGGTTGTTATGAATTACTTATATGCAACTCCTTTCATCTGCACTTTTGGTCGGATGTTATTGGGTCATTAGCATGAATATAAAATGAGTGACACCATACCTTTACTTTCATTATGAGTGCTATCAGCAGGGAGAACTGATAAGTTCAGCAGTCCAACAGAGAAAGACGACAGAGAGAGAGACGACAAGGACCCTTTCACTACATCTTTGAAGTTATTGACCATAAACCTATATTGTTCTGTCCAACCAAGATTTCATTTGGGTATCCGAAGATTAAAACAAGTCATCCTAAACAAACAGAAATCACACAAAAAGGGCTGGCTTTAGAAAGGTATTTTAAAATGTATTTTTGTTGTTTATCAGTTTATCATTATGCCCATTTCATATTATGTATTTAATAATAATAACCCTCATGGGAGAAAACAACATTGTATTCCTACCATCTTGATCAAGCATGGTTGAAAATAGAAAAATGCTCTGTAATGTCACGCGTTTGCAAAGTCTCAGTAGTGGTCTTGAACCTGGTTATATGCTATCCCAAACATTTGTCATAATCGCTGTCTCCAATTTATCAAGTTGAACGTTTGCGCTCAATTCTACTTTTAAGACCTTTTTTAAAGCAATCGGTGGATTGTGGTGCCCTCAAGGTGTCAGGGAGGGCGTTCCACAGGGGTGGGGCGGCAGCACTGAAGGCCCTATCTCCCACGGTCCTAAGTTTGGTTCTGGGTACGTGGAGGAGGTTAGAGTGAGTGGAGCGGAGGGAGCGTGTTGTGTTTTGTAGGTTGAGAAGTTCTTTGAGGTATGGGGGGGCACCCATCCCCATTTTCTTCTCAGGATCTGTTCTACTACTGGCTCCTGGCTTCCTCTCTTCCACAGCTCTTTGTTGTTGATTTGGTCTGGCCACCTGATTTTAAAGATTCTTCTCAGACAGGTGTTTATAAAGGTCTGGATCTTCTGTAACGTCTTCTTCGTCATTCTCCACGTCTCTGAACCATAGAGAAGGATGCTTTTGACATTAGTGTTGGAGATGCGCACTTTAGTTGATGTTGCTATTTCTTTGGAGGCCCAGTTGTTCTTCAGGATAATGAAAGCTACTCTGGCTTTGCCTACCCTGGCCAAGACATCGCTGCCTGTGCCCCCCTGATGGTTTATGGTGCTTCCAAGGTAGGTGAAGGAGACGACTTCCTGAACGGGTCTGTCATCTATATTGACAGGGTTGGTGGTAGGGGTGTTAATCCTCATCAGTTTAGTCTTCTCCTTGTTTATCCTGAGGCCTGTTCCAAGGGATGTTGTTGCCAGTTTTGTAGTCTTGTCTTGCATCTGCTTGTGATTATGGGACAGACTAGCCAGGTCATCAGCGAAGTCGAGGTCTTCAAGTTGTTTCCAGAGGGTCCACTGTATGCCGGTCTTGCTTCCTGTTGTGATGGTCTTCATAATCCAGTCAATGACTAGAAGAAACAGGAAAGGTGACAGTAGACATCCCTGCCGAACTCCGGTCTTGACATCAAAACTGTCTGACAGTTGGCCTGCGTGTAGGAACTTGCAAGACATTCCCTGGTAGGTGTTTTGAACCAGGGAAATAAAAGAGAGTCCCTACACATAAAACAAAGCATCAACAAAAATGCAATGCAAAAGGAAGGAAAAAAAACATAGAATTTGTTGTTTGTGGCAGTTTGGTTAAATATAAGTCAATAATAGTTTGTAAAAACTTTGGAACAGTTTGTAAAAACTTTGAAAAAGTCCCAGACAATAACTTCCTCAGCAGCACGGAAATGTCACGCGAGATCCCACACAGAGCATGATCAGAGCCCGTCTACGGAGAGCCTTGGCACTCTCTATTGAGCCCCATTATATCGATCTTGGTTGCAGTTCCATTAAAATTCCACTGGGGGTGATTGCGAGCGAGTGCAGAATGAATGGGGGTCTATGGAGCTAGACGGCTGAATGTATCTCTTTCACCTGCTTGTCGTTGAAATATCCCAGATTTTATTGTAGATTTCTCCAGTTCAATATAGATTATAGTTCAAAAGTCGAATGAATGAGTTCTTATGTCCTTTTGCTTTCTAACAGGTTGGGTCGTTGTTGGGAAAAATAGCCTGATGAGCACATCACATGGCAGTCACATTACAATATAGTCAACTTTTAACACATAACACAAACATGATAATATAGTCAGGTCAAGGCCAGAGCCAAGGCCCCATTTCCCAAGCAGGCAAATGGTAGACACTCAGACAATGCACCAGTCATCCTCAAGAACGGGAGAGCCACATTAATTTATCACACAGGAGACACTTTGAGGAGCTCTCCCCCGTTAGGAGGACACATGCATATACCAGGGGCCTGGGAGCCAAGGTCAAGCAAAAACACACAGAACCACACACACCTCAAATGCACACACCTCATCGAGAGGAGGATACAGCATAAGACTGTATCACACAGGGACTCTTGATCTTCTTCTGAAGCAGACCTTCCACGGAGGCGAAGCTCTGGACGAACCATCAGCGCTGATTAGGGACTTAGACATATTCGATCTCTCACGCTTTATGACTCTGTATAACCGTTGCCACTTTACTTAATAAATCCAAGGTCCTCGTGCCAACAGACTTTATTACCTCTCCGTCTCATTTCATCTGGTCCAGTAACTAGACAGACCGTTTTTCCCCTCATCGTCGTTGGCCGTACACTACACGCTAGCATTCTGCTAATGAATGCTGATTGGTCAGGGACGGACTTGCGACTGATTACGACCAGAGACCCCGCTTGATGGCATCTGAAGCTAAAGCAGAATCATAAACTTAAGGAGGAGAAAAAATATTTTTATAGACTAAATATGCAACTCCTTTCATTTCCGTGTCAACACTCGCTAGATATTGTTTACAAATATGAATTATATAAATCCCAAAACGTTCCTCCTTGAACCGAACACTGGTGCATTCGGTAATCAACTTCCTGTAAACATGGACCTACCGGCAAGGCACAGACTTGTAAAACAGTCGGACTGTGTAGGGACTCGAGTCATGCTACTGCAGAGGTTTGGTGCTATTTTGAGCAATATTAATAGTGGAAAAGAGAACAAAGGTGAGGCACGAGATTTCAACAAGGGAAAAAAAACACTAAAAAGTAGATACTGGAGCCAGGTACGAAAAACGACCACGGTAAATCGAAGTACGATCTGGCGACAGCTCTAGGGAACCAGGTGTATTTGAAGGGGAGTTGATGAGCTGATGCAGGCCAGGTGTGAGCAGTTGAAAGTGGCAGGCAAGGCACAGAGACAGACAGGGGGTGTGGCCGACACAGAGAACACACAGCACAACAGCTGTGGCTATGACAATAAACATGCATGGCTCACAAAATTGTTCTTTTAATTCCATTAGGAATTTTGAAGAATGAAAAAGGGGAATACTTCATTGAGAAAAGTGTTTATTTTTCGGAAATGGCAACGAGTATGCACCGCATACTTTACCGCACAATAGGCTACTTAACAATTATTCGCCGAAGGCGAAGTGAATAGTGGGGAATAGCCCCCGAGACCAGGTTGACTACACGTGAACACTCCAAGAAGAACAAAATAATGCTGGAATTGATTTGTTTTTAGTAGCGGTTTATTTATTTGTCACGCACGATTAAAACATCTCGAGTTTGAGATCTCAATCATGGGATATTGCCCAATAACCCGAGATAGCAAACCAATCAATTTGCGCCAACTTAGGAGGTTCAAGTGTAGCATATATAATATAACCAGTGCAATGATCAGTATAAAAATGAAACAATCCAATAAGCAATTAGACAGAACGTTAAAATCCATCGTCCAGTAGGTTATCTGTTTACAACCGTCATGAGCCAGATTCGATAGTTTCTCTTTCTCTTTCTGCAAAGACAGGTATTACGGGAAATCACGATCTTCTGCAGCCCAGGTCAGATGTGGGTTGCGATGTGGACGTTTTGGTCAAATGCTATTGGGATTTTAGCATGAATATAAACTAAATGACACCATACCTTTTTTTTTAATGCATGATTTATTTGTAGAAATTTCAATTCAAGACTTAATCCTCACAATTAAGGGGTGAGAGAATAACAGTATATAAAAGTCAAATAGTCAAGACAATCAAATGTTGAGGATACAAAATACAACCCCCCACCCTCCCCTTCCCAAATCAAACAGACAACTAAAGCAAATTGATACAGACATAAAAAACTAAAACTAAATAAACACACTTTCTGTTAAATGCTTGCAGTGGCAGAAACACAAACACGCGCGCACACACACACACACACACACACACACACACACACACACACACACACACACACACACATACACACACACACACACACACACACACACACACACACACACACACACACACACACACACACACACACACACACACACACTAGCCGTAGGGCATCAGAAGCTGAGGATTGGTGCGCAGTGCGCAAGGCTTCATTTTGAGGATGGTGTCTATAAGCGTGGGAGAAGGTGTGGTGGAGTAACTGGGAAAACGTTTACGTACAAAATCGCTTATCTGCAAGTACCTGAAAAAGTAGTTTGAAGGCAAGTTAGTGACACCATTTAGCCTTTCGTTTTATTCTGACAGTTTTCAGCATGGAGCACTGATAATGTTATCTGTCCAGTAGAGAAAGAGAGTGACGCATTTACAGAAAATGAGCAGCTTTCTGAGAAACACATTGGTAAGGGCGACATGTGCAAGATGAATTACAAGAACCCTACACCTTCACTACATCTTTCAAGTTATTGACCAGAAAGCTACATTGTTTTGTCCAACCAAGATTTAATTTGGTTATCCTAAGAACAAGTTATTCTCAACAAACACAAATCTCAAACTCACAAAAAGGCAAAAAAAAAAAAAAATGGTGCTATATCAGCTTATCATCGTGCACATTTCATATTATGCATTTAATAATAATCGGCCTAATGGGGGAAAACAACATTGTATTCCTACCACCTTGATCAGGTACCTTCCTCAGGACGGGCGGCTAGAAAGGTCTTTGCTAGAAGGGGGGGTGCACCCCAACCTTTCAGTTGATGATTAACTAGCAGAAGAGGTAAAAAGAGTTGGTGGACTTCAAGGCATTCCTCTTCCTCGTGTCAAACAGAACCATAAAGCAATGCCTCCACGCAGCACCCCATCCACTCAACCTTTAGTTGAAGAGAGAGAAGCATCCGACAGTGAGAGACAGTGCGGGTTATTGTTTTATGCCACTTTAAGTAATTATATGAAGCATGGTTGTAATTAAAATATATATATTTTTGTAAAGAAATACCCATTCGACTCACTTATACATTTTCCAATACTTTTAGTTTATTCGGTTTTCTTACTGCAGCTATAGGGTTAGGGCCATTAGCCTATCACTTTTATTCATATGTGTTTAAAGTTAAGAATATTATGAATAACAACCAAGTGATAACATCTTTTAAGCATCTAAGAAAAACAGTTAAAATAGCTGATTATAAACACTCTAAAATAAGATAAGAAAAATAATAGTTGTTGGATATGTTGTTGGATTAAATAATTTTTGCACTAGCCTTGTTAATGTAAACGTATGATTTTACTTGGAAATTGTATGACTTGTGTTGCTTCAAGTAATGTATCATTTACTATATAAACCTACTAATTAGTATGTATGATATTTTATTTCATTACACTGATATCCAGATAATCCAGATTTGATGTCAGAGGTCTATGAAGTTGAAAGAACACTGAGGGATCGACAACACATAACAAAACTTAAATTGAAGTGAAAGTTAAATGAAGCTGCTGACCTCTTGGAATTTGGATTGTAAATATCTCTAGGCCTACATAATTAATCATTGAGTGAGACATTTGAGATAAAGCATGTAATTTGTTTTGCAGGTGGGGTTGTATGGTTGATGTTGTTATTATTCTAATGTTACATTCATTTAAATCGACTAATTCATAAAAATGTATATTAAAAAATCATGTTTTGCATCGCTTTTGCATAACTTACATACATTGGACTCAGTATTTAAAGAAGGATAGGCCTACAGAGTTTGCCGCTCTTGACTACTTCAAAAATGTGTCTAAAACAAAATATATAGCCAACACACAAAGCACAGGTTGTACTAGACATCCAAACATGCAAGCTGGCTATTCGACTATACCTTTTCACTGTTCTTGTTCTTTGTTTGAAAAGGAAGTTCTATGTGATTATATTTAATGTATTTTGTTAGGGTTGATACTTGCAGGCACTGTAGAATAATAACAATGTATTTCTTCGGTCATGAGCCAGATTGGCTTTTTCTCTAAGGCTGCAAAAGCAGGTATTCTAGGAAATCACGTGACAATCTTCTGCAGCCCGGGTCAGATTAGGTGGGGATTTTATGAGTTGTTCAAAAATCACCTTACAGTTACACCATACCTTTAGTTTCATTGTGTGTGTTACCAGCTATGAGCACTGATAAGTTCAGCTGTCCAGCAGAGATAGACAACAGAGATTGAGAGACTGCAAGAACCCTTTTAATACATCTTTCAAGTTTTGACCATAAACCTTTGTCCTTCTGTCCAATCGATATTTAATTTGGGTACCTGAAGATAAACAAGTTATTCTCAACAAACCCAAATCTCAAACTCACAAAAAGTGCTTGCTTTAGAAAGGTCTTTAAAATGTATTTTTGTTCTTTATCAGTTTATTATTAAGCCAATATCTTATTATTTATTTAATAATACAACATTGTATTACTACCACCTTGATCACATGACCTCAGTCAGGACAGTCTCCAGGGCCCGTATTCACAAAGGATCTTAGGGCTAAAAGTAGGTCCTAACTGGCGAATTTAGGTGTAACTCCTAAAAATAATGGGCGTGTCACTCTTAAATTTAGGACTCCTAACTTTTTTCACTAAGAGCAATTCACAAAGTATTTTAGGCCTAAAAGTAGCACCTAAGTCTAGGAGAGCTTAAAAGTCCTCAAGAGGACTCCTAACTCAGTAAGACCTATTCACAAAGAATCGCAAAATGCCTGCGAGACGAAATGTTAGGGTATTCAACTTGTCGTGGAGTTAATGCGTGATGCAATAACATCCCAGACTAACAGGAATAATCCGATTAGTCCCGAAATAAAATGTTTGGCCACACTACGTTATTTAGCAACAGGGGAAATGCAACTTTGCAATGCAGACAATTTAAAATTATCGCAACCATCAGTCAGCCGGGCCATAAACTTTCCTTTGGACATTCAACAATTACACAGGATCAAAGCCAACTTCATGGCAATTGCAGGTATGCCCGGTGTGGTCGGTGCTATTGACGGGATGCACATAAAAATAAATCAAAAGACGAGGACGTGTTCGTCAATAGGAAGAAAGTGTATTCCATCAACACGCAGGTTGTTTTTGATGCAAATTTTAACATAGCCTACTGGATGATGTTGCAAAGTGGCCTGGAGCTTCAGCTACCCATGATTCGCGCATTTTAATGGTGAGCGGTCTGAGGCAGCTTTTTGAGATGTACCAGTTGGGTGTCACTTGCTGGGTGACAGTGATTATCGATGCAAGACGTGGCTCTAGATACCCTACCTCAATCCACAACCGGGAGCACAGTTAAAGTATAACATGTAAGAGATTACGCAGATTACGCTTAGTCCTATGCGTAAAACACATCATGAAGTTGCCATGAAGTTGGCTTTGATCCTGTGTAATTGTTGAATGTCCAAAGGAAAGTTTATGGCACGGCTGACTGATGGTTGCGTTATTTTTAAATCGTCGGCATTGCAAAGTTGCTTTTCCCCTGTTGCTAAATAACGTAGTGTGGCCAAACATTTTATTTCGGGACTAATCAGATTATTCCTGTTAGTCTGGGATGTTATTGCATCGCGCATTAACTCCACAACAAGTTGAATACCCTAACATTTCGTCTCGCAGGCATTTTACGATTCTTTGTGAATATGTCTTACTGAGTTAGGAATCCTCTTGAGGACTTTTAAACTCTCCTAGATTTAGGCCCCGTCCACACGAAGCCGATTTCATGGCGAAACCGCAAAGGTCTTGTACGGTTCGGCCTTCCGTCCACACGAAGCCGGCGAATCCGCTGACCGAAACCGCAAACTTCTGAAACCACCCTCGGAGGTGGTTTCAAATCTACCCGGTTTCGTTTTGGTTTCGTGTGGACGCCTGAAACCGACTGAAACCGCAAACCATGACGTCATCGCCCCACCCCTCGACCTCCTAGCCAATGGCTCTTAAGCCCGCGGAGTCTCAGAAATCACAACAAAAAAGATGATGGCGGACTACAAGCTTGTAATCGTTCTGCAGCATATCGTGTCCCTTGTTGGGTTGCTAAGCCATTATTTATTGAGAATCTAGTTCGCCATCGTAGAAGAGCTGTTTGTTTGTGTTGTTAGTGGTTCGGGGGGCAGCCTTTATGCGCATGCTCGCCTCTTCTTCTTCTGGATTTGTGTACCAGAAGCAGCGCCCCTTATGGGCCTGGAATGTTTACTACAGCGTTTCTACAGATCTATCCGGTTTCGCTTGGCTTCGTCTTTACGGAGATATTTCGAAACCGGATAGATCGAAACCGTAATGGTTTCGCCCGTTTCGGCTTCGTGTGGACGGGGCCTTAGGTGCTACTTTTAGGCCTAAAATACTTTGTGAAAAAAGTTAGGAGTCCTAAATTTAAGAGTGACACGCCCATTATTTTTAGGAGTTACTCCTAAATTCGCCAGTTAGGACCAACTTTTAGTAAAGTATCCACTGAACCTTTTGTTGAAGAGAGAGAAGCATCCATGGAGGAATCGACAAGACATGTTTAAGCATTTAAGAAATTCAGTTCAAATGTTGAATAGTGCATTATAAATAATCAAAAATTAAAGATTGCATTGTTGTGTGTCGTTGCATAAGAATTTTTTGTATTAGCCTATAATTTTATATGAAAATAACTGGAAATGCTATGCCTTGAGTTACTTCCAATTATAATCTTCTTTGAAGAATCAAGGGATGCCACTCATTGTTATTTCAATGTAAATAATGTGTATTATTTGTTTATTATTAATGTTGAAAACAATGTCAAATTCCAAACAACAAGAACTTTGGGAGCGCCTTATAGGATGTAAGTGGAAGGTTGGAACCCTAGCACCATCTTGTGGCAAGACTTTCAAGAGCAGTGACCACCTGTGTGCTAGTTATCAGGAAAATGAATAATGTTTTGGATGTAAATGCACATACAAACATGACGGTGATGATGATGTTTTATATATAGACCTACGTATAGGCCTATATATTCCCCCCCCTCAAAATATTGTATTTTTATTATTGTTGTTAATGTAATTATTATTCAAATGTTACATTTATTTCAATTTACTAATTCATAAAAATGTATATTGTATATAAAATGTATATTGTATATTAAAAATGTATATTATTAACTGTCTGTATTTCGTTGAATTTGCTTATCTATTGGCAGAACAACTGAACCAACACATTTTAACACAGGTTTTACTAGTCAACACGCAGGCTACTTGGCTATTAGACTATAGTTTGTGAACAAAGTTCTTTGTGATGGAGTTTTCAATAGGGCGTATACATGCAGGCACTGTAGGTTAGTAATAACAATGTAGCCTATTTCTTAAAAGCAGGTGTGTCGTGCGTTCAGTGCGTCACGTGACTGCTTTCAACCTGCTGGAGGCGTGTCTTTAACTTCTCGACGTAACCTTACACGCCCAATCAGCTGGTTCTTCAAGTTCGTCCAGTGCAGTTAACAGGCAAAACTTTCTCGCATTTGCCTCCCAAGACAAATCGAGGTACGGTCAGCGACGGTTAACTTGCGGGTGTTTCCCTTTATCTTCTCGCTCAGTCCTGGGGAGGGTAGCGCGGGTCAGCCATGTCTTTGGCTGATCAAAGTCAACAATGGTTCCCAACGAGCGCCCAGGTAACGGTGCTCCAGGCCAGAGGACTCAGGATAAAGGGAAAAAATGGCACCAACGACGCGTATGCCATCATGCAAGTCGCGAAAGACAAATTTTCCACCGAGGTGGCCGAGAAGAGTGTGGCGCCAATGTGGAAGGAGCAGGCCAGCTTCGACCTGCCTCCAGCCCACCAAGGAAACGCCGAGCGCGGCACGTTACGCGTTCACGTGATGCACCGGGCGCTTGTTGGTCCAGACAAGCCGCTGGGGCAAGCTGTTGTCAATCTGTTGGATCTCCATGAAGTGAAATCCAGAAACAAGACAGAGTAAGCGTTCCAGTACAAACAAGAGATTGAGTGCACAATATGCTATATATATCATAATGGTGGATTCTTTTTTGGAAAGTAAAGGTTATTTTGGATTGGGGTGGAGACGTTGGCCTGACTGGTTCTGTCTTACTGTTTACACTTGACAATGACCCGTGTGTGTACACGACACACACACACACACACACACACACACACACACACACACACACACACACACACACACACACACACACACACACACACACACACACACACACACACACACACACACTTGTGAAACTTATTACAGTTTGTAAAGTTGTACACATACTTTATGCATGGATTCTTGTATGTCTTGTAGTTAATTCTTTAATTTAAGTTGTGTTGTGTATTGTCTCCAAAACATTGACCATTCAAGTTGTGTTGTGTTAAGGCTGCAAAAAAACTTTCCTTCAGTTCTTTGGTTTAAATCCAGCTCAAGGCCAGCCTTGCATTCCTGTCTGCTTCGTGGTGAAAAACAAACTATGTGGGCCGGACTTGAAGTGTGCCGTGAAATGTGTTGTGTGGGCAGCGCCCGGCCTTGCTTGTTGCACAGGTGTTTCTATGTTTCCATAGTAATGGTTAATCTTGTTTACATTCCTTCTAGTCAATAAGGTCATCCAGTAGTGAATCCATTGAAGGGTCATAACATGCATCCAGTCAATGAATGTTCTTTAGGCTGCTGACGTTGTTTCTAATAGCAACTTAAACCTACTTCATGTTCATTATAAATAAATTGGTTCATTGAATATGTTTTGCGTGCAGAGATATGAGTTTCAAGAAGCCTGTTAAAGGCTACATTTTTGTGGAATATTTCTTTCACCAGGCTAGCAATTTGAGATCACCCACAAAAGATACAATCACTTGTTTTAATGCGTGTGTGCTTTCCACACACACATTAAGGAACATTAGTGAGTGATGTAAACACAATGCAGCTCATGACAACAGAGGAAGAACCTCAGGAAGTACCATCTCCCTGATGACTCGGCGCTTGTGTCTCTAGAGGCAGATGGGTTTGGACTTTTTTGTTTATTTTCAAGAAGTTTCTTCTCTGTAATGTCAGACTCTGCACCGAGTGCATCAGTCGTTCCAGTGAAGACGGACGTTTTCCTTTTGTCTGTTGAATAGCAATCCTGGCCGACCTATCCCACAACAATATGAGGATAGAAACGATTGAGTTAACTTCTCTTCAAACATGAACACACGGCCTACTATAATGCATTGTGTTGCAACCAGATAATTGCTATATCTGGTTATCAGGGTCTCGGCAGGAAATGGCGAAGGAAAATCATTAGCAACCAGAAGTAAAGTGTGTGTGTGTGTGTGTGTGTGTGTGTGTGTGTGTGTGTGTGTGTGTGTGTGTGTGTGTGTGTGTGTGTGTGTGTGTGTGTGTGTGTGTGTGTGTGTGTGTGTGTGTGTGTGTGTGTGTGTGTGTGTGTGTGTCCAGCTGAACGTTAGAACAGGACATTATGTCTCTTGTCTTGACAGGCAACACAGCGCTGTCACCCGAGTCCTTTCGGGCGTTACGTGACTACCTGGCTACGCCTGGTTCTTTTGTTGCTTCCTCCTCGTGTCATTACGGTTCCTTTTTTATCCTCCTATATTCAATGGTAAGCATCACTGAATAACAATGGGTTAGAAAGGTGTGTGACGAATCCTCGCGCTGTGCCTATTTCCGCACAAACATTTCTGCCGAAGAGAGGCTTGCTCATCGTTCATCCTTATCTATTGGCTGAGGGCCTAGGAAACAACCTTTCACAGCTGCCCTTCACATGGACAAGCTATCAGAGGAACTCTACTTCACCTTTTGACATATGAAATGCTTTTTCTTTGGTGTATTTGTGTGGCCTGTGCTGTGTCGTGTACCAGCCAGTAACTAATCAGATTCCTGTAGAAGGCGTCTCCCTTAGTCATGTGTAGGTGTCAAATTGAACGAGGAGCAGACAAGTGGGGTGAGGAGGAGAGCGGTAGGCTGAGGAGGAGAGTGAGAGGTAGAGGGAGTGGAGGAGAGATCTAGGGTGAGGAGGAGACGTGGGGTGAGGAGCAAAGAGGGAGGGTGAGGAGGAGAGGGCAGGCGGAGAGAGGGAGGGTGAGGAGGAGATTCTTCCCTGACTCTGGGCGATGGCGTGATGCAGACAATGACTAATGTGTTGTTGTGTTGGTAGTAAAGGGTTTGCTCTGCATACCTACCTGTTTATTATGACAGACAGACCTTTACTGTAATGACCTTCTGGTCGAGAGAATAGATTGTTCCCTACAATATGACATTTACAACGTTTCCCTACAATAGCTGGGGATGTAGTTGATGTATTGTTGCTTGAGCCTATAATCACATTTCAGTGGATCCAACTCTTCCATTGTATCTTACTCCTTGCTAGAAACTACAACTATTAGAAACGGGACCTTCTTTAGTTTAGTCCAAAAAGACCAAACATTCATGTGATTTATGACTCACACACACACACACACACACACACACACACACACACACACACACACACACACACACACACACACACACACACACACACACACACACACACACACACACACACGTATCCCCCAGCCCCCCCCCCCATTTCCTTCCAGGCTTCAGTTGCTTGTTTGTTCAGCTCTGTGGGGGATGAACTGCTGGCCTCAGCTCTTAACCCAACAGGCCCCTTTTGAGCTGACTGTGTATTTTTATGCTGACAGTATACATTTCTGTCTTGCAAGTTGGTGAAATAATTTTGGCCATTTTGAAGGCATACATGACGCTAGGAGTGGGAGTGTATGTCTGTACACCTAAATGAGAAAGCCGAGGGACTGATTAGATGCTAGTTATGTACAGGTAGATATAAATGTAGTCAAATTGGTTTTCTTCCATTCGGCTTCTCCATCCGGTTTGTTGGGTTCTGCACATCAACGTCAAATATTTTTTCATCGTTTTTGTTGGAAGTGATCTGAGATTTAAGCAAAACAAATACACCCAAACCCATGGGTTAAGTGGGTGTGGTAAAAGTAACTAATTCAATTGAACAAAAAATCAATGATAAATAATGTAATTAATTGAAATTGATCCACATATTTAAGCCAACGAGAAGCCTAGCGCGATTAGCATGTGTCGCACCACGAGCGCCCTCGCCTGTCCTCACAGACCTGCTCTCCTTCTCCTCCTCCAGGTGGTTCAAGCTTGTGGACAAAGGCGGCAAGGCGGACAAGGAGCGAGGGGAGGTGCTGCTGGACATCCAGTTCATGAGGAACAACATGACCGCCAGCATGTTCGACCTCTCCGGCATGGACAAGTCCAGGTCCCGCCTGGGGAAGATCAAGGACAAGCTGCGGGGCAAGAAGAAGGACGGCAGCGGCCTTGACTCGGTCTCGGCCGTCGTGCCGTCGTCGTTCAGCCAGGTGCTGACTGACAGCGAGGAGGAGGTGGAGGAGGAGGAGGAGGAGGAGGGCGTTGAGGGGGCTGTGGGGGCCACCAAGGGGAAGAGCGGCAAGAAGAAACTCAAGCTGAAGTCGTTGTTCTCGCACAAGTCCACCCTGAAGAAGAACATGTCCCAGTCCATGTCGTTCCTGGGCCCTCTGCCTGAGAGGAACCAGACGCTGTCTGGCAGCCGGTCCTCTGGACTCAACGTGGAGCCCTCAGAAGGTCAGAGGATCCAAGCTCTTAACTTCTACCCTCATGTCTTTTCGTAACGACCGTGCACATCCAACTCTTGCATGAGAGTTAGACTCGTACTTGTTAGCTAGAGGTTTACATTAGGGGACTTCAGCCTCAGATTAAACAAGACTTTGTTGTGCCGCTGGTGCCAGGAACTAACGCTGATCTGGGACGGACTGCGTTTAGATTATCTGCACTGCATATTTGTAATAAATTGAAGTGTACTTTGAAGCTCGATACTTTGGTCCAAATGGGTCCGATCAAAAATCGTAACAAATCATGATTGATTTTAATGTGAGGGTTTTAAACTTGTTTCCATGTATTTATTATAGTGTGAGTTTAGATTATATTAGTTTTAATGATACACTTTGTACTCAAGTCTCTCTTGAACAAGAGACCCGGATCTTCAATAATAGTTTGTCTGGAACCCTTCCCATTTTGTTCTTCTTCCCCTTCAGGTAAGAAGAAGTTCAAGTTTGGGCTCCACAAGCGTTCCGGAAGCAACGACAGTAAATCCTCCCAGGCCTCCGCCTCGGTGGCGGACCCGGCCCAGCGCGGCGGTCCCGACGGCCCCAGGCCCGGCGGCCATGTGTACACGGAGGAGCCCACGGCCCGGCCAGGCTCCCGGGCCAGCTCCACCTTCAGCCTGTCCAGCTCCGGCCGGGGCTCCATGGAGGACCTCCACCGGGGCTCCGTGGAGGGGTCGTTCAGCTCCTACGATTCCCTCAGGGTCCCCCGGCCGCAGTCCTCCCCCTGGCTGAGCACCAAGGCAGCCGAGGAGGGAGAGGTGGAGGAGGAGGTGGATGTGAGTGAATACGAGCAAAGGAGAGGGAAGCAGGAAGAGGAAAAGGCCAGACAGGAGGAACAGATAAGGATAGAGAGGAGGAGAGAAGAGGAGGAGCAGAGGAAACGTCTGGATGAAGAGAGGATCAGACGAGAGGAATTGGAAAAGAGGGAGATTGAAGAACAACAGCGTAAATATCAAAGAGATGAGGAGGATAGAATTAGGAGGGAGAGGGAGGAAGAGGAGCGGTTTAGGAGAGAAGAGGTGAAAAGAAGAGAGGTGGAAGAGGAGAGAGAAAGAATAAATAGGATGGAGGAGGAGGAGGAAAAGTTTAGGATGAAAGAGGAAATGGTCAGAATAGAGAAAGAAAGAGCAGAGAGAGAAGAGAAGGAACGACGGGAAGAGGAACGGACCAGGTTGGAGAAAGAGGAAGAAGAGAAAATGAAGAGGGAATGGGAGGAAAAGCAAGAACGGATTAGAATAGAGAAAGAGAAGGAAAGGTTAGAAGAGAAATACGAGAGAGAAAGGGTGAGGTTGGAGAAGGTGAAAGAGGAGGAGGAGGAGGAGAGAAGAGTTAGGGAGGAGGAGGAGGAGGAGGAGGAGGAGGAGGAGAGAAGGGTTAGGGAGGAGGAGGAGAAGATGACCATGATACAGGAAAGAGAAGAGAGACGACTGAGAGAAAAGGAATTGGAGGATGAAAGATTTAGGATGGAGAAGGAGAGAGAGGAGGAGAGAAGGGTAAGGGAGGAGGAAAGGTTGAGTGAGATGCAGGAGAGAGAAGAGAGAAAACTGAGAGAAAAGGAACTAGAGGAAGAAAGATTTAGGATGAGGGAGGAGGAGGAGAGAAGGGTTAGGGAGGAGGAGGAGAGAAAGGTTATGGAGGAGGAGGCGAGGATGAGTGAGATGCAGGAGATAAGACTGAGAGAAAGGAGTCTAGACGAAGAAAGATTTAGGATGGAGAAGGAGAGAGGGGAGGAGGAGAGAAGGGTAAGGGAGGAGGAGGAGGAGCGGATGAGTGACATGCAGGAGAAAGAAGAGAGAAGAGTGAGAGAAAGGGAACTAGTGGAAGAAAGATTTAGGATGGAGAAGGAGAGAGAGGAGGAGGAGAGAAGAGTCGAAGAAGAAACGACTAGAATAGAGAAAGCGAAGAAACGGCAGGAAGAGGAAAGGATCTTGATAGAAGGGGAGGAGAGAAGGAGGAGAGAAGTGGCAGAGGAGGAGGAGGAGCAGGAGGTCAAAAGGCAAGAAGAACGGGAAAGAATGAGGAGGGAGGAGGGTCTTCTTGAGGAAGAAAGGATCAAGAGGCAAGCACAAGTCAGGCGGGAGGAGGAAGAGCGTGTGCAGGAGCAGCAGAGACGGGAGGACGAGAGGAGAGGGAGTGAAGAAGAGGGAGGCGAGCTAGAGGAAGAGTTCATGACCAAAGAGACGGTGAGAAACACACCGTTTGGCCCCCCCTCCGCCCACGACCCTTATCTGGGTCCAAACTCTGCGTTGACTAACAAGAGCCCCGGAGGAATAGAGTCGGCGCGTCGCAGGGTCCCCGTGCGCTCCGTCCCCCCCTCCGAAGACGACGGCCCCCCAACACCTGAGGGACCCCTCGCCAGTCGGACCGCCGACGTTCCGACCGCCAGGCAAAGGTGAGTGTGTGTCTACATGGGGGGGGGGGGGGCTTCACACTCTTCACAAACACACCAGGCCTATTCTTTACACGATGGACTTTCATACACAGCTGCACATATAGTATCTGCCTAGTAAAACTAGCAGTAAAACGTTAGTCGTTAGTCGGCCTTAGTAGTAAAACAAGGCAGTATCGACCATTTGAGTTATTGAGGAATAAGTCATATTTCATATTTACACTGATGTATTTTTGCATTTGGCACAGAAGCATACACACCAACATTATGTACAATGCACAAATATCGAGCTTAGTTAAAGCATATTAAAATGAATGTAGAATTGTATATTATTATAGCATGAAGTTTATAAACTTGTATATATATTCTCATTTATTTAGGTTGAGGTTATGCTGCTAAAGCAAAAGAAATTCCACTGCTCACTAACTTATCTAACCAGTATAGCATAACTTCAAAATCAAATGCTAACGACCAATTCTAACTTTGCAACATTCACTACAATGACCACATTGTTAAGAAATAACATTTTGAAATCAAGCTCTTGATTCTGCTATGAGATGCCCCAAGCGCATGTACAAAAAACATTGGATGTTGCTAGCTGTAGCCAACTGTCGGCTACATAACTACTGCATGTGTTTTGTTTGTCTGCTTATTGATGCCATGCTCTGCCTGTTCATTCTGCGTAGTGACTTTGAAATCCACACTTTTAAATGTGGAATCAAACAATTAAATTGGAGTAGAGTAGAGTAAAATAGGGTAGTATGACAAATGTCATTGTCAGGCTCTGGTGATTGCTCCATTTTGTTCGTTTTTAGCCACTCGTGTTTCCCAATCCAATGCTTCCTCAAACTGTCCTAGTTTCTGCCTATTCAGGGAATATACTTTCCGGTGACTTTCTCCCTGCTGGGTGAAGCAATGTCACTCATAGGACTACTGTGCGCGACGGTTCCCCTTTACTATTATCAGGGAATGTTCATCTTCAAAGTTCAAATGTACTATGCATTTTGGATTATGTTTGTGCGAGTGGTTCCATGTGCACGCCATTTGTGCCTTGAGTTACATTAAGCTCATTATGTATACCCAAAAAATGCAAACTTTTTTATATGGAAGTAATTACGTTATATCAATATACATTTTACTTTTCTGACCTATTCTGATAATTTTCTAGATCAATTAAAGCACTTTGCTAAATGTTTTATAAGTATACGATAATGAATGGCTGGATAGGAATCGTATGCGTCATTGTGTCTTCAGCTTTCCAATCACAGTCCCGTTTTTGCCAAATGTGACAGCCAACCTAAACGAATACGAACTGAAACACAAAAAAGCATATCAATGAACGTGTTCCAATCACTGAGATAATCCTTTTAATTAATCATCATAATTGCACACGAAAGGAAAAAAAACCATAACAGGCACTAAATCAGTTTCTTTACAAGTTGTCCATGGCTTGTCACTTGACACCATGAAACCTGACGGTAAATGATCTTCAACTGCTTGTTTATGCATCCTGGTGTCTAGCATCTAGGGCAAAGTGTCATATTTCCTATGAGGAGGCCCTGAGATCTCGTTTCATCTCCACTAAGGGCGGTCCATGATAATAACATTATAACAGCCTGTCCAGTCCTCTAGGTATGAATGAGATTGTGTAGGACAAAGGTGTGTTACTACACTTAATCAGAAAAAAAGTGTGTAATAATGTGTAAAATGCAGTGTAATAACTAGCGGACTTGGAGTATAGTCCGTAGACGGACAGTATAATAACTCTGACCCTACTGTAGAGTCAATAGACCTGAAACACCTGTGGAGATTTGATTTCAACTGTTGGCTTGTCATCCATTCCGCCGTCTCGTGTATACATTAGCATAGCAACGGGTCAGTTAACTCGGTGTGTGTGTGTGTGTGTGTGTGTGTGTGTGTGTGTGTGTGTGTGTGTGTGTGTGTGTGTGTGTGTGTGTGTGTGTGTGTGTGTGTGTGTGTGTGTGTGTGTGTGTGTGTGTGTGTGTCAACTTGGTGTCGTTACAATCATATGTGATAGTGCAAGGTGTCACAAGCGGTGTGTGAGGGGAAGTGGTTGCCTCTTGCTCTGAGAGGTGAGATGAAAAAAAGGAAGGCTGAGAATTTGGCCTGCAGAGGTACAGTGAAAGAGAAGGAAATGTGGTTGTGTGTGAGCTTTTCTTTGGTTCATTACTAATGCATTGTCTCTCAAGTGTCTCCCTGTGTCTCTAGTGCAGAGCATTCTGCCGACCGAGTGAAAGGTTATACTGCTAGAAATGCTTACGGCTTCCGCTATTAATGAATTCTACATTAACTCAAACTAATGTACTGAATGATGTACTTAACAAATAAACGTTTGGGTTGCGTGTCCGACTCACACATTTTCTAACGCCTGTAACACCTTCATTTTACCAAATGACAAACCAAAAATATTGATGGTTGATGATGGTTAGATGTTCTTGGTTAAATATGTCAGTCGCTTTATGTCAGTCGCTTCTAAATATGTATTCATGACCTACTATTAGAACTGATAATAATTATGATGCAAGTAATGTGATTCTGCTGGGATATCCTCTCTACTCCTAGTCCTGCATCGCGACGCCCCCCCTCACCACTTTTCGAGCCGTCCAACCCATTCTTTGAAGAATCGGAATCCGACGAGCATTTATCGGGGAAGAAACGCCACGCCCCTCCACCGCCTAGCAACCAAGAACTTCTTCATGACCAACCAAACAACCTTTCTGTCTCCACCGTCCCTTTTGTTTCCCCTCTGGGGGGAATCAAGACCGGCCTTCATCTGGATGAGGGCTCTGATGGCGAGAAGGACCGCCCGCGTGCTGCTCGCACAGCTCCTCAACCTCCTAAACGACACGGACCCCGGATTGAACCGATTTCTTCCAAAGAAAAAACGGTTCAAACGGTCCATGCGACTGGAGCCTTTGAGGCGCCACAGCCATCCAAAAACACCAAAGGTCCAGCTCCGGCTAAACCGAACCCAAACATAACCAAGGTATCGGCGCAAGTCCATGATGGGAGGCCAGAGCATGCTCCGAGACCTGCCTTGTCCTTCAAAGATACCCGGAAGAACTCCAACGTGTCTGGTCCTCACACAGTGACGGAACAAAGACCCAGCACGTATGGAACAAACCCCTTCGACGAGGAGGATGAAGACGAGGAGGCCCAGACTCCTCTCGACACCGATGGTTCTTCATCCAGAGTTAGATCGCTGAAGACGGTCCGAGCACCACCGCCCCCAGAGGACAAAGAAAGCAGCCCCGCGAAACCGAGCAGGAACGCGTGTTCAGAAGCCACGGTCTCCTCTAGCGTGAGACCCACGGGCCCGCCCCCAACCGGAGACGCCAGCGAGACCCAAGCCACCGTGCAGCCTCGGAGGGCAGAGGCTGCCGCGGAGCAGGCAGGTAGGGTGGAGACGGCCGCCCGGCCTGCTGCAGTCAGGTCGGAGACGGGCACCGGGCCTCCTACACCCTCACAAAGGTGAGACCTCAACAGCTCCGATAGCAGTAGCCTCTCTCCCCCCCCCCCCCCCCCCCCAGGTCAGAGTCCACACTATAAGCCTACCAGTAGTTCTATCAGTTGTATTCGTTGCACGATAGATGGTGGAGAAGTAGTCGTTTTGTGAACTGGTATTTTACTCGTAGTTGGGTGTGTCTGTGATTTTACGGTGCCTGGTGTTTTTCAACCATTTTAATATGGTTAGTGTCACGGTATTGAAGGTCGATGATCCACCACAATGCTTTCTCCACGTACTATACTCTTCTAATCAGGCGCACCTAGCTTTGTTTTACCTGAAGAGAGTGCTTGATAAGTGGCAGTGGGTGTGTTCGATTTGTACTGCTTCTGGAGCCTACAAGGTCAGGTCGCCCACTGCAATGGTGTGGTTGGTTTGGTACTACAAGAACAAACTTGTTCTTGTAAAAAAAAAAAAAAAAAAAGCTTTTTAAAAATGTGCTTTATGAGCACATTTCGACTCTTTTCCTCCTTGATCTTGTAATCAAATAATACTGTATAAAATATGAGTTGTTTGATGCAACATTATCTTTAAGGAGGAAGAACCTTGTTTTGACCCCCCCCTTGAGTGCGATGGGTCAAGGGCTCATGTGCCACGGAGCTCAGATGTGTCCCATGTCGTTCCAGAGGCCATCCAGTAAAGCCTCTCAGAGTGTGGGAGCAGCAGTCTGCCGTCTCGTCCGTCTCGGCCACCCCAGCCTCTAATACACCGTCGGAGATCACCCGGGCCGGTCGGAGCGCTGTCGAGGTGAGCCCTGGGAGCGTGTTGACCGCGCGGTGGTTAATGGTAATGCAGGTGAAATCAGGAAGATGACACTGTCCTACATGTATCCCATGGTATACCCCCTGTAAGGGTTACTGAGGGGAGTGCGGGATTAGATTATAAATAGCCTCGTAAATCCCATTAGCAGCTGTTAATGTTATTACTATTTTCGGCGTAGGTGTAGTTAATTTGACGCGTGTAGTGCTCATTGTGACCGTCTGGTTCCTAGGTGAAGGAGGAAGAGGCCAGGGGTCCATTCTCTCAGCTCACCCGAGGAGAGCTCATCCTGCTGCTGCAGAAGCTCCAGGGCCAGCTGACGCAGAGGGACCACAAGATCTCGGAGCTGGAGCAGTACATAGACAACCTGCTGGTGCGCATCATGGAGGAGGAGCCCAGCATCCTGATGTCCATGAACGCTCTGAAGCACTGACTCAAGACATGTCTGACTCAAGGCGTTGGTGTCTAAACTCGATGCACGAGGCCATATGATACAGCCGATGTCTAATCATAATGGCATGATACCATTCATTTTATACACTAGATGTCTAATCATGATGTCGTGAGAGCATTTGATACAGTGGATGTCTGATCGCCGTACATGATACCATCCGATACAATTGTTGTCTAATCATGACGACATACCATCTGATGGTTTGTTTAATTATGACATCATGATACCACCTGAAACATTTGATGTCTGATCATGACATCATAAAGGCAGCACTCCGAACCATACAAGGTTGATTGAGGTTGAGGGTAAACTATTTCCACCGATATGAAGGAGAAAATCACTTGAAATCAAGCAAATGTCTAGAAATACCATTGACTCAATGTAAACCAAATATACGCTGTGTATTATAAGGGATTTTTAAAGATGATCTAATAAATTAGCCTTCATAAATATGCTTTTGATTGACACTTGATTATTTTTGTATATCCTGTGGAATAGGCCCATATACCACATTTTCAAAGATCCTTAGAATCCGTTTACTGCTTTTTTGGTGTAAAAATGTATATACGCAAATAAAGAAATGCATTAAATAACAGTGTTCCTCTGGTTTATAATCACGTGCGTGAATCAAAATCTGATTTTATATAAGAACTTATTAACTGAACTTAATGAAGTAGAATGTGATGGGGGGGAACTCAAAAATTTACTGGTGTGTCTGGTTCTGCCTTGTTGCCCGAGACCTTGGAGATGGAGGTGTTCAGATTTAAACATGTAGAATATGGGATGAAGACCAGGGCGGAGACCAAGTGGCGGGAAGAGATGGGTGGGTCAAGTTATTTTTCATGATTATGAGGACCTTCAAGTGGACCCATCGACTAGGGGACGGGCGGAGGACTTACGTTGTTTAAAATCACAGGGTCGTAGGGAAGCCCTCCACTGGTTGTGTGAGAATTTATACTGCTGACTGTACAGCACATTATGTGGGTATTTTTTCAAGGTAGGGACAGACTTCGAGAGACTTTCATTATTTGGTTTGCCTACAAGAGAACCGCCAACTGTTTTTCTAGGCAGATTCCTGGCTGTGCCCACTGGGCTGTATCCTCGTGCAATACATGTGGTTGATGTAATTACGAAAATAGACCAGCAGTTGGCAGTATCCGCTTCGACGCATCTTTCTACTGAAAAGACTACAAGAAGAAGAACACCGGCCTATTCACCGACGTTAAAAGGACGTCAGAGGAGTTATTTGTTTACCCCTCTGTTTCCATTTCTACTGAAAAGACTACAAGAAGAAGAACACCGGCCTATTCACCGACGTTAAAAGGACGTCAGAGGAGTTATTTGTTTACCCCTCTGTTTCCATGTGGCGTTTTCGTCAACACGTTGCACGAACAACTTTGTGGAACTTAGTAGTCAGAAGTTGGTAGTAAGTGAGACATGCTCCGCGCAGCTCGGTCGTGCCCACAGTGCGGCTCGTCAAGTGTCGTTCAGGATGATCTCTACGCGGAGTCCCAACTCGTCTGTCAGGACTGTGGCTCTGTGGTGTCCGAAGGACTTCTCGTCACGGACACGGGCGCGGGAACAGAAGGTATGCTAATGCTACTAGTCTATTCATGAACAACACATGGATGTCCAACATGCATGTTTTTTAGTTAGTATTCGGAGTATTTCAATAGTAATTAAGTCTGATACTATGAACTTGTTTGTGGCGCTAATCATAAATAGAAAGTAAAATAGAGATGAAAACCAATTAATACTTCCTGTTATTGTGATATGGAACACATCACTGTATTTTATTTTCTATCATCGAGGCTTATAGTTTAAAATAAATTAACTTTGTACATAACCTTCCTTTTAGATGTTCGGTATAGTCACAGCACAGCTGTGTCAAAGGTACCCTGCAGAAATCTGATAAAGGGTAAGTAAGAGTATTAAAGTTGGCCTAATACAAGTCTTGTTTTATGGTGTCATGTTAAGTGGGACCGTGTGTGTGTGTGTGTGTGTGTGTGTGTGTGTGTGTGTGTGTGTGTGTGTGTGTGTGTGTGTGTGTGTGTGTGTGTGTGTGTGTGTGTGTGTGTGTGTGTGTGTGTGTGTCGGTTTGTTATTATTAACATTGTCTTTTAATATTGAATGATAATGCAACACATGATCATCCGCGCCGTCCTTCCTTCAGGACTGCAGCGTGTGCGAGCGTTGTGCCGCATCCTACGGCTCAGCTACGATGTGGAGGAGCTGGCGGAGGTTTACTTCAGGCAGGCGTACACCCACACCAGCTTCATCCGCGTCACGCTCGCCAAGAAGGAGGCGCTGGTGGGCTGCTGCGTGCTGGTGAGCTGCCGGCTGCGCAACTGGCCCCTCGCCCTGGGCACCATCAGCGGCCTGGTGGAGACGGACCCCGCGCTGGTGGGAGGGGTCTTCAAGCAGCTGGAGAAGGTCCTGGACGTGGAGGTCCCCAAGAGCAGCATCACCTACGTGCTGGAGGCCCACTCCCGGGAGTGAGTGCTGGACCCGCTCGTAGCGTAGATGTGGTCAACGTTATCATAGATGGGATGCATCGTTGAACATGACAAGTAAACAGTAGGGTTATGTTTTAGTGATATGCAGATGATTAGTTGTAGGGTGATTTATAATTGATCTTGTTCTCTTCAATCAGTTTAAAGGAGAATTTCACCGGTGGAGACGTGAATCTGTATTGAAAGTGGGTCATATATTTAGTTGAAGAGTAACATAAATTTCAAATTTCGTGCCTTCTTGACCGAGAAAAGGCAGATATTGACTTTTTGGCACTTGCGGATTGAAGACGACATCTCCCCCAATGCCAATCAGCGTTCACTCCCTGAGGGACGTAGCATAACAGCCAATCAGCGTTCACTCCCTGAGGGACGTAGCATAACAGCCAATCAGTGTTCCCTCCCTGAGGGACGTAGCATAACAGCCAATCAGTGTTCCCTCCCTGAGGGACGTAGCATAACAGCCAATCAGCGTTCACTCCCTGCAGTCCAGCGTGAACAGCAGCATGGAGGAGAAGTGATTGTTGCCGTTTGCGGACTCCCGGAGCTCTATATCTAAATAATATAATTTCTATATAATATCATGGCCGAAAGCTGTGTGCACCTCAGCAGCAGGCAGCGGGGCTCCGGCGGAAGACAAGCGCGGGCAACAATCCCTTTCTCCTCCATGTCGCAGCTCTGTCTACTTCAGGTTAATGTGAAAGTGGAAGCATCAGAGACGTCGGAGAACCCTACGCAGTCATTTGAGATTCATAATTCGTCTGGAGACGAAAAACTCCAAAAAACTCCATTATATTAGTTTTGTGATCGTTTGACGCTAAAATCCAGATCGAAATCCGATTAATCGCCCAGCCCTAGCGGGAAGTGTTAGAGGTCGATAGGGATTTCCTCAGTCTCTGGGGGAAATTATGGAATGTTGCAAGACCATTCAAAAGTTTCTCTTTTTCGAAATGCAAATTGGATGAAACATTATTTCATTCACGCGTCTATTTTGTTGACCGATGGGCATTACCTCAGTCTCAGGGTGAGCATTGCATCAATACATACCGGGACAACTCCACCTCTCCCATCTCACAGAAAGGCTTAGAAATGGTTGCCAATATGGGATTAAGAATAATAGGCCTTTACAAATTATATTTATTTAAATAATATTTCAACTTCCTCCCCTTATGACGTTACTGTTCTATGATTCTATTATTTGGGAATTTAACAGCTACATGAACAGCTCCAGAGTCCAAAAAGCTATCCAAATTGTTCTCTAAACAACTGTTCTGCTTTATAAATCTAAAAGCCGTCCGTGTTCTGGCCCTCACTCTTCAACTGATCCCTCCAGGTACAAACTGAGCAGCGCTCACGTCCCGGAGGAGCTGGCCGAGACCTCGGCGGACCTGGCCAAGCGCGCCGTGGCGCTGGTGGAGCTGGCCACGGACAGCTGGATCGTCACGGGCCGCCACCCGGTCCCCATCATGATGGCGGCCATCTTCATCGGCTGGCAGTCGCTGAGGCCCACCAAGACGCGCCTGCGCTACTCCCTGAACAAGTTCTGCCGGCTGTCGCACATGCCCCTGAACAAGACGGCGGCGCAGCGCGTGGGGGAGATGAGGGAGGTGCTGTGCCGGCTGGGCCAGGAGATCCCCTGGCTGAGCGGGGGGGCCCCGGACGACGTGGCTCTGCACGTGGAGGACATCCTGCAGCACCGCCACGCCCTGCTGAGGGAGGCCCTGCGCACCCACGAGGCGAGCCAGAGGGCCGAGGAGGAGGAGAGCCGGGGGACTGAAGAAGAAGAGGAGGAGGAGAGCCGGGGGACTGAAGGGGAGAGCCCGGGGGCCCAAGAGGACAGACGGGGGACCCAGGAGGAGACCCAGGGGAATGGAATCCAGCCCAGCACCGTAGACCCCCCACCGCGAGCCCCCGGCCATCAGCCCGACGGGACAGATTCACCGCCAGAGCCGTGCACGCTGAAGGCCGTAAATGGAGATCCTGAGGAGGGAGGCGGCGAAACGCAAGGTACCCAGGAGCAACGGCCGGCGGTCCACTGGGGCAAGAGGGCGATGTTCGCCCCGCCCTGCGCCCGCCACGCCAAGGTCTGTAGGACGGATGCTTCGCGGTGGGCCGAAGTGAACGGAGACGAGGAGATTTCCGACAGCGAGATCGACTCGTACATACGCAGGCCTCAGGAAGTGAGGGACTACCTGCAGACGCAGCAGCAGCTCCTCGCCGCCACCGAGGACCAAGAATATTCTGGAAAGAAGTGAAGGATGTTCCTGGGAATGTTCAGTGCACTTTAATTCGATTATTTTTATGCCTACACTGATGGAAATACTGTATATTAATAACTATTTTTCAGTTTGAACATTTGCTGGATTTTGTTTGAATTGTGCGCAATTGCCACTAAAGTGAGTTTCTGTTTTTCTACAATTACCTTAAAATAAATAACTTTTTTTCATTGATGGTACCACAAAGATTTCCATGTGTTTCAAAGGTTTGAGCAGTGTTTTGTGCTTTGGGCAGCATGTTGAACCTAATATTGCTGTGACATTATATTTTGTAGTCCAGGGGTGTTACAAACAGGTGACCAGAGGGGTGCTGGTAGCCATGCTGTACTGAGAACAGTTTGACAACATCCATTATACACTAGAAAGCAGCTCAGCGAAAGGGAATATGACCTTGTGGGTAGTGGTCCCGAGATGATGCCTCATGAAACGTCAAAGCCTCGCAGCCAGATTAACCACTGAAGTGGTTCGACCTCGAAGCTTTAAATGAGTAGGCTACGCTAGGGACACCTAGTGGTGAATGAAATTATGATCAAAGAACGTTTCCTGTGAACCCAGCCCAAAATGTGATGTTTGCTTCGTACAACATCAAAACATTTGGAATTAAAGTAATTTCAGTGATGTATAATGAGGGTACCGTTCGTAAATATCTCCCGAGCTCATGGTAGAAAATAAATCATTTGACAAAGATTTTAAGAAGTCATCCTGGGCAAAATAGGTCTTATCAACTACAGTAGCCTACTAATAATTGTAATAACACTGCATGATGACGGTGATTAATTCAATAGCCATTAAATTGATCTTGGAACTGGGTTGTCTTATTTTTGTAAATGATGTGCCAATTGTGAACCCATATCGCGGAACAGCCCGAGATGAATCCGCGAACGTCACGCTACGTCATTTCGAAAGAGGGATTGTTATGTAGTAAATACATTTAACATGAATGTTTTTACACCAGAAGAACTGAGTGCAGATTCAGTACATTCAAAATAAACATTTCTGGAATGTAGAAAATAATCAGCAATAATGAGTCACTGAAGGGCATATGCCTGATTGTCTGATATAGTAGCACCTAATCAAGTTTCATTATTCCAAACTTAAAGGCACCCAGTGCAACTTTATGTAAACATTCAATGAAAAATAAACATTCAATTTCTAGTCTTTTTTACACGCAGTAAGTTTCAATAACTCCATACCATTACATATCGACATTCAAGGAGCAAAGATGAGACGTCGTTGTGTGGTGAGAACTGATTGAAAATCGTAAACAACAATAATCGCCGGTGGGCAGAAGCCATTTTTCCATTGACTGGAAGCCTGCTTTATTTATTATAGGTTACAAAAAATAAAGAAAATGGCGGCATTGTTGTTGTTATCGATTTTGTATCAGTTCTCACCACACAACGACGTCTCATCTTTGCTGCTTAAATGTCGGTATGTAATGGTATGGAGTTATTGAAACTTAGTACGAGTAAAAAAGACTAGAAATTGAATGTTTATTTTTAAGCCTCGAAAGTTGCACTGGGTGCCTTTAAACTATTGTATTTTACATATTCTGAAATGATAATACTTGATGTTAACGAGTACGGTTGGCCAAGTTAATCACTAATCTGTTTCGTATTTAGATTGAGTCTGGCAGTGTCGTAATACTAATGTTATATAATCATTCAGGGTACAGTACCAGGCAGTGGCACTGCGTTGCTAGATTTTGAACTGAAAACGTCATTTAAGGAATACGGACCGTTTCGCTTCAAAAGTCTCACGAGATGTTAGACAAGTCTCACAGACTAGAAAGCTGCGGTAGCCCTCCCTAGTGGACAAACGTGGAACACACATATGGGCTGATGGTGTGCATGATCTATGAAGCTTCCACCTTAAATTGATTAGACCGTACTCTGCTGGCCTCCTAATCATGCTTCAGTACTTTATTAAAAGGTAATTGGATCAGACGAGTCTATGGGAGCAAAAAAAAAAAGTCTCCCAATTATACAAATGGATTTTTATCACAAGGCGGTGGTGAACATCCATCCGAACGGGGTCAATAGATAAACACAAAAGGTGTAAAATGTCACTGTTTTTTTATTGGCGGATATAACAGCGAAAAGGTATCTTGTGTATAGGTGAAATGCCAGGGGCCGATTGTAAACGCAGGGTGTAAAATAATTGAATTTCCGAGCAACCAAACAACATGGCTGACTCCGCCTTCTACTTGTCTTCTCCACATAACTCCAGCAGGATCTTGCGGTAGTCCCCGGATGTGTCGCCCTGCCAAAATCAAACAGAATCCCAAGAAAAGCTTTAAAAAAAGTGAAACACAAGAAACATAGTACCAATGCAATCGTCTAAAGTCAACACCTGATTTGTTAAGCAAATAGCCTTCTCTTTTGCCGCTTTTCCACCGCACATGTAGCTCGACTCGACACGACACGACTCGACACGGTAGCAGCACGGGTCGTTTTCCACCGCAAATAGTACCTCCTGAACGTGGGCGGGGTCGGCTGCGCGAAAGGGCCGTGACGTATTTGTGTACGCGACGCAAACAACACATACACAACCCACACATGGACAGAACCCACATAACAACAATGGAGGACATCGATCACATTACTATTATTAGCTGGCATGTTGAAGAAGTTGGAGAAGTGGAACATGTTGGCTGCGGCGCTGCTATGGATGTTACCAGCATGGTTACCATGTCGCTCTCGTGACTTCGTCACACTCTCTGGCCAATCAGTCGCCGGCCGTCTGCCGACGTCACCTTTTAGCATCGGCTCAGCTCGCTTGGAACCTAGAGCGAGTAGGTACTAGAAAAAGCAGCCACTTCAGGTACCAGATACCATGGTACCGCGGTGGAAACGCAAAAAATGCGAGCTGAGTCGAGTCGTGTCGAGTCGTGTCGAGCTGGTACCATGCAGTGGAAAAGCGGCATATGTCACCATTCCAGACCAACAAACGTGGACAAACGTGAATTGTATGCACTTTAAGTGTATTCATAGTGCTCTTAAAATTATCCTTTCCCGTACACTATTTGTGATGGCAATCACCAAGAAGAAGTAGCCTGGCCTGGCCCGCTTAGGTATTTCCGCTCAATTTGAATTTCCCTTCAGTACTACGTCTGGGTCTGCGGTATGTTAGTGGGTTTTCAACCCACAAATGATCTGCGTCCAATCAGTGAACAGAGGGAGTGGCTGAGAACAATGCTTTAAAGTCAGCTCTCGTTGACAGACATCTTCACGCACAGTGTTTGGTTTGTTAACAGCCTGCGCGTAACGTGATTGCCGGCCAAACGTTAGCGATTGGTTATGGCAGATCCAGAGTGGCACTGGGCCGATCCAATAGTTTTAAACTACAACGGACACCCGCCTTCAAGTGAGTTAACGTTTGTCAATTGAGTAGGTCCAGACTCTCTGTGCAAATGAAATGAAGTATGAGAGTCTGGTAGGACCAGTTGAATAGTCACCTTGATAAAGGAGTAGAGGGTCTTCCCATACATCTTGAAGAACTCCACCTTGATGTCCAACATGTCGATCTCGGCTCGTGCCACCATGGTCCTGATGAGGACGCTGTCTGTGGTTCCCATGCCCTGGGAGGAAGTGGGCGTTAAAAACTGGGACTTCAACTCACTAGCAAGAAGAACACCTAACTCTCTCGCTCGCTCTTTCTCCCTCTCTCTCTCCCTCTCTCTGATTGATTTATTGGTACGATGGCTGGGCAGGTGGAGAGGCTGCTATAGAGGCTGTGTTGGACTTGGTTTGTCAAGTTCATAATATGTTAGCAATTCTGTGGGAATTTACCTAGCTCACATAGTAAGCCTTATTTTGAGAACTGAATTCAGCTCTGCTGTGTGATTCAATTAGAAGGGCATTGATGTAAACCTATCCCTAGTCAGTCACGCTATTATGTGTCTGCTGTGCTGTCTTAGCTTGGGTGGTTTTTTAAGTGACCACAAATATCGCCATAGTCTAAAAGGTATACACTGCCTTGGGTCATTTCATCCATTATGTCCTTGTCTCTGTTTGACTTGTGGGAGGAATGCGGCTGGTGGATTTGCATGCCATTTTTAGTGGAGCTCTGAATATAGAAGTAGGGGTTTAATGGCTGGGGTGAATGGCATTGGATGGTTATGGTGAATGTTTTTCTTTCTGGGGGGTGGGGTCGGGTACGAATAAAGCCTGGATTACATATCAGGGAATTCAGATGGGTTAGGGTTAGGTGAGTCCAGAGGAAATTATATATAAATATCTATACATATAGACAGACATATTGACACACAGACACACCCATTATTGCATAGTAAATTCAGAGGTCAAACTCCTACCTTCATTGATTTGTACAATCGCTCAGCGAAGAACGCTGGCTTGTTCTTCAGACATTTCACTGCAATAAGGAAAAACACACAAAAAAAAAAAAATACTTTTAACATTGCAATCATCTTGCTGAAACCCGCCGTCCATTTCAACAGCCAGCCATGTCGAGCCCTGCAACGTTGCATGAAATTCCCCATACACCACAACACTATTCTACACCGTCTCAGAACGTCCACCCCGACGACAGCATTAGCCTCTGCCCGGACGGAGCTCCGCACGTCCACACAAAACGAGGAAGTGGCATACCCTCAGGTTCGGCCGGGACTGGCCAAAACCATGTATTTTCTGAATGACAATATTATTTTATACACCGTGACCAAATGGCATAATGACTGTGTTCCAGATCCTCGACACAATACCAAAACGTCTCACTTAAAGCAGCGTAACAGACCTATGGCCAAGAAGACCTCCTCCAGACTGCCAGACATCTCGCGCTTGATGCTGTCCTCGATGTCCCGTCCAGACACCTTCTTGTACTCCTCGAACACTGCAACACCCAGGGGAACGGGGTGTGGGTTATTTTATATTTGGTGTTATTTTATACAAGTGTTATTCATATGAAGGTTATACAATAGAAGGGTTATTTTGTATAAGGGGTTATTTTGTATAAGGGGTTATTGTTAGTGTAAATCTTATTTATATAAAGGTTATACAATAGAAGGGTTATTTTGTATAAGGGGTTATTTTGTATAAGGGGTTATTGTTAGTGTAAGTGTTATTACTATAAAGGTTATACAATAGAAGGGTTATTTTGTATAAGGGGTTCTTTTCTATAAGGGGTTATTGTTAGTGTAAGTGTTATTACTATAAAGGGTATATAATATCAGGTTTATATAATACCTTTGAGCAGGTGGTTCCGGTTCCTTACACAGAGCACAGTGAGGAACTTCACTTCATCCGTTCCCCAGCGAGCCTCCCCTGCCTCGAAGATATCCTAACAGGACACCAGGGACACGAGCGTCAACCACCACCACCCACAACACAGGGACATCCAGATACTCAGAGTGGCGGTGGTTAATCTACCTTAGCGTCCTGGACCGCCAGCGCCGGGTCCACAGCAGTGCCCTCGTCGCGCCCAGCCTGCCCAATCGGATCACAGCGACAATGTTATCCCTAACACCCAATACATTAACTTCACATCAATTAAATCCTGCTAAACCCCATTTTCTTTAGCCCCGAAAACCCTTTTTCCTCCAAAAATGGTTTTAGAAGCACGGATAATCTCTACCACAATTCAATGGGCCCTCACCACATGTTAATCCTCAAATAAATCCCACAAGGTGTTTGACTCGCATTGGCCAACAAAGTGAATTCAAAATAAGTACGGCGTGGTGTGACACTTTCCTGAACTAAAACATTAGTTTATAAAAAAATATGCCTCTTATTTTGTGGGGTGAATATTGTATCATGTTTGAATTAAATCGTTTTTTTATATGGAATTGAACAACATAGAGTTATATTTACTGTAGACTACATTTATGCAAAATGATGCTAACATTTGGCATCACGTTATGTTCACTCACCGTTAGCAAGGACACAAGAACTCTCTGGAACATTCCAGAAGTGTCTCCACAAACATCATCTTCCAGGCTATTGTCATGTTCTAGAAACAAAAACACAAACACACAAAAAAGTCAAATGCTTGCCCTTTACAAATAAAGGACACAACAATAGCCTGCAAAGGGTTAGAGAGCCATTACTATCATGAATAATTGATGTTGCAGTTTGCTTTCAAACTGTATTTCTCTGTCTCATGCTAAACAAAGGCAAGGAGACTGATGCATAATATCCGATGTCAGATGTCAGATATATTTACACACACACACACAGTCTTTTACATCATGAAATTATATTTTCATGATGGAAATGTATTTCATTACAAATTGCTGTGATGTATCGTATAGCCCTTTGACTGTAGTAGTACAATTTAAATTAAGAGGATTAATCATCACCATCGTCATCCTACACAAGCCATGTGCACCAATAGACATTTGACCCATTGTTCATGTTAAACAATAATTACAACAAGATACTCACTTTTCTTGTAGACCAGATTGATAATTTTGACTTCCTCAGTTGTCCTTGATGCAAGAATATCAATGAGAGCGGCCTCTTCAGTTCCGGCACCCTAGGATCAGAGATATGGTATTATAGATTGCTATTGGATACACAAACATATAATACACCTGGATAAAACCAACGCGGAACAAACCATTACCAATGCTGGATGAGTGAGATGGAAACACATAAAATGCCTTTACAAAAACAGTAAACAAAATACAATTGATGATAGAAGTCATATGGACAACCTAAAAAGGGAAAAAAAAAATCATAACAAGCTATAACAGAACAAAGATAGTTTTATATTGGTTGAAATAACTTATTTTCCACCTATAAAATAGTCTGTTCCGATAGACCCTTTCACAGAGTAGTCATTGTAGGCCAAACACGGGTCACAAATTGACCACGGACCATCTGCCTTTTGTACACAAAAGAAGCAGGCCTGTAATTAGTGTTACGAGCGACCCCGGGGTTGGTCCTACAATGACACGTCTGTGAGAAGGGTCTAAGGGTTGGACAGTAGATTGTCATTGAGACCTTCATTGAGGTCCTCAGCTCATGGGCATCGTAGACGGGCGCCAGCATCAGAAGACCCAGGACCACCTTCTGGAAGTTCCCGCTCAGCTCAGAGTCCAGGTCATCGGCTAGGCTCTAACAGGGGAGCAGTGAACCATGGTAAACAAAGCTCAGTTCATGCTTTATTTGAAGAGATGTCGGCCAATTCCCGTTAATTGTTGCAGTTCTTATTCAGATTACTCGTTTTCATGGTAAACAAAGAAGACAAAATAACATAATTAGGACTAAGACTTAAGGTTAATTATACCTATGGTAAGTGCTTAAACTTTGTTAGAGGGAGTCAACTTGCATGAATGAAGTACTACTAAACCAATACTACAATAGCAAAAAATTCAGAATTATTCTACACATGTAACCTTCCTCAAGGTGGGAACCATGTCTATTTGGTGTGTACATATAGAAAACGGTCATTGGTGCCGTGTTTCCCACAGGGCGTGTTCTGCAAGGAGAAGCGGTAGAACAACGGTATGACCTCAGACTGGAGACTGTTGACTGACTCACTTTTTCTACCCACGAGGATTCTCACTTCAAATCTTTTCCCTCTCGGTGGCTTCCTCATTCCTTTTCTGACATTTGAAGTAAACACTGCTCTGTTAGTGTATCGAACCAGATGACCCTAGGAACCATCATTTCCCCCTTTACTCGATCCAAAGGTGTCCTTTAGAAAGACAACCTTTGTCCTTGACTCTATCTCTGCTAACGCTGCATAGTAGGCATGTGTTTCCTTTCACATAAATGGTTAACTTCCCACATTCGTATCTACAACACCGCACTGAGCCACACCCATTGTCTGCCTTTGGGAGTATTAACTCTTCAACGGTTCTGTTCGGTCGTCTGTCTTGGGCGGGGCTTCACAGTAACACACAACTATTTAACGAGGAGTCCAAACACTCACCTTCCCCACTTGCTGTTTGTATTGTTCTTTGATAAGTTGCCTCTGGGCGATTGTACGGCGGGCAAGGACCTCGATGAGAGCTGCCTCATCAGTGCCTGTACATTAACATATAAAACCATCCCACACACACACACACACGCGCACACACACACAGTCTGTCAGAAAGTATAACACTGCTGCTTTGCGTATCAGTTCAAATGGGAGTCCGAACAACATTTCCCTCCCACACTGTAACTGTTGCAACAATGAAACCATTCAGCAATAAAAAAGTGTAAAACTCTAACCAAAACTTTTCAAGACACAATTTCAGTTCCTATGCCGACTGCAGTGTCAACAAAAAACAGAAACCCAATGTCTGCAAGGTCGGCTGCATTATGGAACAATCCTACAACCGGTCAAAAGTTCCATAGGACCTGCCCGTTTTCTAGCCTACATGCACACAGTTTAGCTTGTAGTTAAGCAGAACTGTATTTGCCCGTATCCTAGCTACTAAACATGGTTGCTGCTGCGATCACCATAGCCATAAGCAGCACTGTGTCAGTGGTTTGCCAATTTTTACTGAACTAGTGGGAAGGTTCTTGTTCTTGTAGCTGGTTGTAGCTGGTTACTGTAGCTACATCAAGCTAACATGCTGTCTGGAACAGTTTTGTCTCATCCAGCTGCCTACCTTCCGTTGTCAATGAGTCCAGCAGGACCATCAATCAAATCCAGAGCCCTGGAAAGACTGGTGAGACCAGGCTCTTACTTTGAAAAAATGACCTTTATAGGGACTGCCGATGAAATGTAGGCAATTAGCTAACTCTGAAACAGTCAATGACCATCAACCCTGTGAAATTAATAAATAAATAAAAAACATTGAATCCTACCAAAAAAAGAACACCAGAAGCTAATGGTTCGTTCTCCATAATGTGTATTCCATTACAATATTTAAAGGTTAAGGTGAGTTCTTAAATCGTTTTCTATCATGTGTATTCCACTGTCATATCAAGGGTTAAGGTGAGTTCTTAAATTGTTTCCCATCATTCTATTCTCAAATTTAAGCTCTCATTTAGGCTCTGAATATAATCCTCCTGAAAAGATGAGGTTGCAGAGATTAGAAGAGAAAGGCTTCAACGCCTCATGAAAATAGGCAAAAGGACCAATCAATAATTATTTCTCCTCAGGGAACAACAACAACAACAGCACCAGTTAGCGGAGACTGATTCCTGAGTGTCTCTTACCGGTCCCCTTCATGGCATCTCTGAGTCTCTTGATATCTTCCTCCACTTTAAAGCCAGCCGCCTCTGTCACTGCGCCACGCTGACCAATCTGTTAACCAACACAACACTGCTCAGTCCTCATGGGATAGCCTAGTTGGTACTTTTATTATGACGACATGACTCACCATCATCTCACACAGGTTTGCAATATTTACATTCTTTACTCATGTTAGCTTTCGTGGACTTTGATGTGTGGACATCAAGTAGTGACTTTTACTTTTGAATGCAGTTCTATTCTTAGAAATTAGCTTCACTGCAATTTCTCATAAGGTTTTACGGTTGTCATTGGGCAGTTTTTACGATGAATGCATGAAGCCATACGCAAAGCTTATTTAAAATTCAGTCGAACACCATTTACTACATGCCACTTCCTCACTTTCATACTCTTCTCCAGTCGTCTGTGCTTTCTACTTACCGCTGCCATTGTGATGAAAGCTGATTTAGCGTTCCAAACTCGAGAGGGATTCTGCAAGAAACGCAAAAGGCAACTTAATCAAATGTTCGTTCCAGTCTAACAACCCTCTGGCCTGGCTGCTGGCCTAGTTAAAGCAGGGTGCTCTCTCATTAGACAGAGGATAATATGCCTCCAAAACAGGAAGCCTCAAACACAGGATCGGGTTATGAAGCCCGGCTAATATCTTACGTCTCACGTTTTCCTATTGTTAACCCCAAGCAATAATTAATGCCATCCTTTTCGGGAAGGGCTTTCCTCAGTGAGGAGTTCTTTGATTGACATTTATGAAGTTATTTAAGTGGAAAGACAAAAGGGTTTGTGGAGCAACAGCTGTACCCATTGGAGTGAAGAGAGCTGCTTATTGGTTTATCTTAGCAGATTCACTTGAGAATAATTATAAAGACATATTTATAGATTGCAATGTGCAGACAAACCAGTACAAGCAGCATTGCATGGATGAGTTCTGCAAAATCCCATTTGGTTATCACATGACCTTTGCCATTTCTGAATGCATAGAATAACTTTTTTAGGTTTAATGAACAGCTAAAGGTTATTTTTAACCTGGGAAGAAGGTTGGGCTATAGTTCATCAATGTTTTCTATGTCAAGAGGAGTTAGGGATTCCACACTGTTTTTTCTTCTGAAGCTTATAGAATCTGCTAAATTATTCTTCTGAATTAAAATATGAATTACGTTACATATCATGGCATCCTTCCTCATTGCCTTTATAAACCAAACAAATTGTAGTATACAACACCTTCTATTCAATACGGATATTAATTTGGCAATGGAGAATAATGAATGAGCAGAGGATCAGCCATGGATCGAAAACTTGAATAAACATGGTAGGCCTATGTTGTAACTTTTCAATTTCTTCCCATTGTTCTGATCGTTGACTCGGCTTATGTTTGCAAAGTAGGGTTTGAGTTCGATAGAGACACAAGTCTAGATATAACCGTAACCTCACCGACCAACCACATTAGATAACATAAATCACATATCTTCTAAAAAAAAGTCGATAGTTTATCAAACTCTATAAAGAACGATTGAAAGAAGGGTATCAGTTAATGACTAGGTTAGTACGGAGCTTGGAACATGGACACACCCTTAAAAATATGTTGCAATAACTATATTTATACATCGATTTAACTTTTGAGAAAACGAATAGAAAGATGATAATTCCTAAATGATAATAGATTACCTCTTCAGAAGACGGACAGTTGGCCGAAACGTCAGAGGGTTGAGGACTGGACGAGTGAGATCCAGGAAACCAATTATATAACCTTTCATTCTCAGGTCCCGCCCCTTGCTCAGGGATCTGCCATCTCAAAACGCACGCACAAACACAGTCATGCACGCACCACCACATTCGTGCAATCGCCTTCACTCTGGCTTTCACAACGAATGACAGAAGGGGTTGCTGCAGCATCTCGATGAACTACATCACCCATAATTCCTTTCTAACATTAGCAGCAACAGCTAGGATGCTGCGATACTGCTGGTAGCAAAAGACTGCTGGGGTTGCAGGGCTGACTCGAAATCCATTTCTGCTATATAGAAGATGTCAGTGGCTCCCATTGGAATAAAACTAGACTGCAGTTTAAGGTCGATTTCATCCGGAATTATTTAACCAACCAACCAATCAGGTTACGCAAATACGTTGCCTTACGAAAAAAAAACAGTTTTGGTAGTAAATAGAAACAATGTATTAAACCCCTGGGTAGTTGTAAGGCTACCCAAATGTATTCTTGAAATAACTGTTAACTGACGATGGGAAATTATTTGAGACGTCTTACAAATTGCACCACGGACACAAGGCACTCGAATAAGTGATGCTCCGAGGATAACCTGGATAACCTACACGAAATGTCCTAGCCGTCAGTAGCTAGCGCGGAGCTAGCCGTCAGTAGCTAGCGCGGAGCTAGCCTGCTGATGCTCAAGAGAGATGGAGAAGGAGCCAACGTTGATAAAGAATCAAGTCTCCCAGGGATCACTGCTGGACTAAAGGTGTGCTTCAGTTATATAACCATCAACGGTCTGTCGCTTGTTTACCAGAACGCTGGTCAGGCAGATGGACATTGCTCCTGATACATGTTTGGGCTGCCTGAACAACATATGTGAAGATTCGACAACACAAACGCTACACGTTTCGAATCGAACTGGAGACGTGAAGCTTCGACTGTGTTAAATTATCCGTCCAACGGGATTTGGGGAATAACAATTGGGGGGGAAATATCTTAAGCTGGAAGCAAGAACGGCATCTGTGCAATTTTCAAACCATAATATCTTCTATCAATCGACATCATGAGGAAGTTCTTCGATTCTCGTCGGGAGTTGGTCAGTTCTGGACCTGGTTCTGGAGGTGCTGGTGGGGGCAGTGGTTCCAGCCATGCAGGTGGGAATTTCATTGGACGAGCATTTACAATCGGACGGCATCAAGTTACCGTTGAGGAGATCATTGCAGAAGGTAAGAGGGATGGTGTATTGAAATCATGTGTGTTTATTAAGATGTGTTGCCTATTAAGTGCATTCCTCAGGCAAAGAGAAGATTGACTACTCTGAACATTGACTACTCCTACACATGAATTTTCTTTTCGTATGATTACAATTAAATGCCTGTTTTCTTTCATCCTTTGTCCCTTTATAATTGTATATGCTAAGGAACATTATCAAGTCAATAAAATCCATCATCTCTGAAGACATTATTTAAAGGTACTGTGTTCAGAACTGACATGGCAGAAATTACATATAGTTTTCACAACAATGGTCAAATTAGTGTAATCTCATGAAAATAAGAATTGTTATGTTTTCTTTATCTTAGATTTATCACTTTATATCTACACAAGAGCGGCTGCCATGTTTGAACTGCCTTTCTTTTTTTGTTTCTACAGTAGCCCAGAACTAACAGAAGGCTGTAGAGAGAACTCGTTAAACGTTTGGTACTAGGAGTCGTAGGAAGGAGGGTGGCATGTTCCTCCCCATCCCTCAACCCGTTTTTGATACTGTTTCATTGTCGTCACTGTATTGGAGCGTTTTCATGAGCGAGGTTGTACATAAAATGATGACACACACGGTGGCCTTATACTATATGTCTCCAAAAAGCTCAACCCTCTCTCCGACACGGACATCAACTGCCGGCTGCCAGATGGTGCTCCACACATTATAACACACCATGGCGTTGTGTATGTGTATAGAAGGCAAGCTTAACAGTCTCGCACGTCGACATCAACATCAACTGCTGGCCAGACAGGGCTCCACACAACCACACACACCGTGGCGTTGTATATTAGTGTCTGAGAAGTTGAACCTTCTCTCAGGCTCCTTGTAAAGCCAGTGAAGACGAGCATGCTCCGTTCTTACACCAAAATCCAAGTGTAAAGTTGTTTAGTGAAGGGAATTTGGCTGATGTGGGGTATAACTCTTGCGGAGACAGTTTGTATCCAAACCGACACTGGTGCAATACAACTGCACAACGCCATCTTATCAAAGGCCATCTATATCCACATACCGCAGTGCAAGTTAACATCTGCTTGAATAGCCAACTGCTATCAAGATGATTGATCAATAAATATATCTATAAGAGATAATTATAGGTCTATGAATGTGGTTTCCGGTACCTGGACCGGCCGAGTCTAGCCCAAAGGCTTAATGGCAATGACTCAACACACCAGCAACCTGGATTTTATAACCGTGTTGGAATATTAACAAATTGGCTAGATGGTGCAAACATTCACCACAGAATCTCCCAGCCTACTCATTATCCACTTGCTCCAAACACAGATACTCCACACATTGTACACTCATGACACACATATTTCGACAAATACTTGCCATTCTCAGACCATTCAAGGTATTCTGAACATGTCATCCATCTATGGTCTGTTCAGGTAATCCACGTTCCCCACATGTTGTCATTCGCCACGTGCACAGTTTTTTTTCTGTAAATTCTCTGAGTAACGGAATCTGACACATCGTTTAAAGAGTTAAGAGGCAAGAGGTTGTGATAGAAAGCAAACTCAATATTCAAGTCAATACTAATCTCCCAAAGGTATATCCTCTTTATGAACATTGTTTGCTCAGTGCGTTACATAGCAGGTTGTAGAGTTGTATCAGTTTTTCAAAATGGCAAGACAGGGTAACCCACAAAGATGCTAGACGCGTGTGTGAAGCAGACCTTGTCCTGGTATCATCATACATACCAACACTGAACGCATGTTGGCCTAATGGAAACGTCAGTTGTCGTAGCAGCTGGGTAGCCTTGTTGCCAGTCCATTGTCAGCCTGATAGAGCCATTCAATTGCTCTTCAATGGCCCAGGTTAAAGGTCCCTTGATGGCCAAATATGTATATTCCTTTCGGACCCTCATTGTTATTCTTTATTTGCTGGAAAAAAAGGTTTCAAACTACCGTATTGGTCCGAATATAAGACAGCCTTTTTTCCCCTCGAAATAGGTCTGAAAAAGTTGGGTCGTCTTATATTCGGGGTCTAGTATTCAGAGCGCAGTTTCTCTTCTTCGCCTCTCCCTTTCAATGTCAATACACATTCGCCATTAGAGACAAGTGGCTCAAAAGTGGGTCAGGTCAATCAACAACAGCGGAGGAGCTATGATGCCAATTTTAAAATAATGGTCGTCAATAAGGCAGAGTCAAGTAACAACTGCCAAGCTGCCAAGAAGTTTGGGGTCACGGAGTGTAACGTAAGGAGATGGCGAGCACCAAAATAACGTCTCAAAGACGTCAACAGTCAGCGCAAATCCTACCGTGGTCCTAAAGTGGCCGTTTCAGTGAGGTTGACCGGAGAGTTTTTGAATACGTCAGAGAAAACGCGCTTTGGGCGGAGCCGGTGGAAGCGGAGCAGCTGGGGAGCGATGACAGCGAGAGCAAACACAGCGGGGCAGAGGACGTGTGTGAGCGATAGAGAGAGATCGGAGGAGAAGTTTGGCGAATTTTAGTTAAGTTTAGTTAAATATGTGGCCTGTATTTTTCTATGTTATTTTAAAATGTTCCCAATGTTGCTTGATTATTGCTTGATATTAATTTTGAATCATACTGTATATTTTGCCTTGAAAGTGCCGTGCCGTGGTTCTTTCCACCTCTTAACACGCCATAGTTCTAGTACGAGACTGTGGCTACCTCCCACCACTTCTCCCCAACGTGACGTCATCGCCGAATGGTTAATAGAAAACACCCGTTACTGCCAAAAAATTGACTTTAACACTATTTTGGAGACATTTTATAAATTTTACACATATTTTGAGTGCTTTATGTACCCATTATTCAAAACTTCCGGTTACCCTGTACGCCCGCCGTGGTGACGTTTGACTTGTTGTGGGCTGTCTGTCAGCATCCGCCGGGTTGGACGATGTGCTTTGTGTATGTGTTCCATGTACATGTGTCTGGTCGTATTTGAGTTAGATTAATGGTTAAATAATGTCGCACCACGAGAGATATTTACATTTTAAATGAAAAATGATATTTTATTAGGGAGCCTCTGCTTATTATGTTTGTATTGTGGACTGGCAGCTTGGTTGATGTACAGGGCTTCTTTTATTCTTCAAATGATTGCTACTAGTACCACATTTCCTACAATAATGTTTCCCTCATGTCGAGATAAAAGTGATATATTGTCTGGTTAAATATGTTACCCTGTTGAATGAAGAGAATTTGTGGCCTAATCCCTACCAGATGGATAGATATGAATGTAGGCCTCACAATAAGCCTAGCAGCAATGACATAACTTATACATTATGTTATCTGGCGCACCATTCGGAAGTGATTTCAGTCAATGCTAGTGGGTGTAAGGCTAAGGTTTTTCTTAGTTTACATAAAGTCATAGGTTATGGCCTTTGGTTATTATGTTGACCAATTATTTTCTTTTAGGTCTTTAATTTTTTTACATAAGGTTGCTTCCTTTGTGCTGCTACTATTCTACGGTGCACTATTTTGTCATTCAACCCTCTGCCAGGGGATGCTGTGCGGCAGTGAGAGACCGATGGTTGGCCTCACATGCTTTTTGTTCCAAAATAACTAACAGTGAACTTTAGACCCATGCCCCAAATTGAGCAGGTAGGGTTAAAGGATCCTCCTCAAGGAGGCCTCCAGGTATATTGCGGCCATTGGGATGACTTGATTACAGTACTAGCCATCCTGTTCCACCCCCTATTATATATATTGTATATGAAAACTAACAAACCAAATGGGTGAATTGTCTTTTGCCTCCAGGGGGGTTCGCCATAGTGTTCCTGGTACGCACCAATCAGGGAGTGCGCTGTGCCTTGAAGAGGATGTACGTAAACAACGAGCACGACCTGCAGGTGTGCAAGAGAGAGGTCCAAATCATGGTGAGTTCCTGGTTACACAGAGAGATCTAGATCACGGTGAGTTCCTGGTTACACAGAGAGATCTAGATCATGGTGAGTTCCTGGTTACACAGAGAGATCTAGATCACGGTGAGTTCCTGGTTACACAGAGAGATCAAGATCTCTAGAGAGGGAGATCTAGATCATGTTGTGTTCCTGGTTAAACAGATAGTTCTATATCATGGTGAGTTCCTGGTTTTAGAGAGGGAGATCTAGATCATGATGTGTTTCTGGTTAAACAGAGATATCTATATCATGGTTCCTGGTTAAACAGAGATATAGGTAATCTTGTGTTCCTGGTTAAACAGAGATCTACAACATGGTGAGTTCCCGATTAAAGAGAGAGATCTTTGCATAACCACAAACACCTATTTGTTTTTAAAACAACATTGCTGAGGTGCACTGTTTGGGCCTACGTGTTAGGACAAGACTAGGGCCGAACCCTTCCAAAGTGATATGTACAAAATGGATTGGTGTTTCAACTACAGATATGGAGCATAACCTTTCCTGTTAAACCATGGTCTGGACATGCTATAATATCCTAAATAGTTTTACAATTTGACATTTGACACATACTCAAACCCCTTTACCCAAAAGACGCGCATGCAAAAAAAGATCAAATCAATTTCAATTCTAACGGCTACAAACTACACAATTGCAGAAAAGTCCTTTCCTTAGATGTTTTTAGAAGAGATGTTTCTTCAGATGAGTTATCCCAGAAGAGGTGATTCTTGAGGTCTTCAGATGATTTATTCTTGATGATGAACACCACAACCTTATTCCTAACAACAAAATAATATAACTTTCCTAGTTTTCAAAACCAGAAAACCCAAGAGCAGATGATTTGATGTTCTCTCCTGACATCAGTGTGAATAGATAAACAACCATTCTGACTGCACTATATGTCGGTGAAGTCTCCGGTCCCGATACATTGCACGCTTCTGAATGTTCTTTGGTTTTATCAGGTGCCTCCTTTGAGAACACAGCTGCCCTGTTATTTCCATATTGTCGACATCACTAATGAAACCACAGTTAGCCTGTGTCTTTAAGTGACAAAACACTATTGTCCTAAGGAAAACTCAATTTAACAACCAGTCAGCTGAGGTGATTAATTTCGGTGTTTGCACATCCTCAATGTCAAACAACATCGGTATTGTATATTTAAGCGTCAATTCACCTTTCAGGAATTAGTATTCGATGTTACATTATCTGTTTATTTTACTGTGTTCACTTTAACATTATATTAGAAGTTCTTGATAGGAACACACACACACACACACACACACACACACACACACACACACACACACACACACACACACACACACACACACACACACACATTATCAGTTCTAATAGTAGGTCATGAATACATATTTAGAAGCGACTGACACACATATTTAACCAAGAATATCTAACCATCATCAACCATCAATATTTTTGGTTTGTCATTTGGTAAAATGAAGGTGCTACAGGCGTTAGAAAATGTGTGAGTCGGACACGCAAAACAAACATTTATTTGTTTAGTACATCATTTAGTACATTAGTTTGAGTTAATGTACAAATCATTAATAGCGGAAGCCGCAAGGAATCACTCCGTCGGCAGAATGCTATACACAAGAGACCCAGGGTTCACTTGAGAGACAATGCACTAGTAATGAACCAAGATAACACAGCTAGATAACACAGCCTGAAGAAAACAAAGCTTAATGTGTAAAAACTAACCAACATAGTATCTTCTTTATAGGTATAATACTCACTTAAGCCTGTGCCTGCAGTTTCCAATCTTGCTAGAGCTCTATATCTATACAGATCATACCCAGCTCATCATTTCTTGTTTCTTGTATTTGCATGCTCTTCTTGCAGAAAGACCTCGTGGGCCACAAGAACATTGTTACTTATTTGGACTCCAATATCACAGCCATGGGAGGAAGAGAGGTCTGGGAGGTGCTCATTCTGATGGACTACTGCAAAGGTAGGCTGTCCGTCTCACCTGTACACAGTCAATCCACAAAACACATCCCTTGTTTAGTCTGAGACATACTTCTTACTCTGAAAATATGGGTATGTATACTGTATACATGCTTATTATATACATATTTAAATATTTTCAAATGTGTTATTTTCCATTTCTCAAGGTGTTAACTCTATATATCTATGACCTATGTTATATTTTTTGTTGTGTTGTGTTTTTTGCATTATCCTAATGGTTTCCAACAATGTTCAAACCAGACCAATCTGTAGATTTACTTATGGTGACAGTCCGTTCCATTTTGAGAGGTGATATGTTAATGGTAACCTATCCTCTTTAATCTTGGACTCTACTAGTATCTTGTAGAGTCCTAATTTATTGATAGACGATATTTCAATATCGATCTCGGTTTCTACGATGTGCTATGAAAAGTGTCTCATACCAGCCACCTTCTAATGCCATGTTCCCCACAAAAAGACTTTACTTGGGTGGGTCATTTCATTTTTTACTTTTATTTATCCATGTACAGCTGCAAGCAGCACATGGATTTGCTCTTTCTCTCTCTCTCTCTCTCGCACACTAACACATTGACGAGGGACCATCTGTGAATAGCCTCCTCTCCCTGCTCGGGCTGAATCAAAACTCGATCATACGTGGGAGGATTGTCACCGGCATGGCGGTGAAAACAACAAATCCCATGTTCCCACGCTACTTCATGACGTTATCAACTACGTCTTTTGCTGTGGTTTGAGGGAGATACGCCTAGCTGCAAATATGACATATCATACCTTTGAGCTAAGGTCTTCACGTCTGGGGCAGTGTCCTCTGAAAGTTCAGTTGTTTTCGATGCTGGTATTTCAGCTGAATGTATGAAGGGGATGTACCCTGCTTCGTAAAGCGGTTTCATCTGTGTAAAACTAATGTTTTGTAGTCTCACCTGTGACCAGTAGATGCAGACATTTTCAAGATGTTCCCAGTCTTGAATCTGTTACCTCAGACAATTCGATGTATGACTTAATCCTCCTTGCGTTAGCAGCATCCTTCACAAAGCCAATATTAGAAACAGCCTACTTTTGTGCAGTATGTAGGAAACTTTGTATGCATGCACAATTCCTCAGGATGAACACCTTTCACGCTTTAACTCATGGGTTCAAACCCTTTTGATTTAACACAACAGCCACAAACTTGCCCAATTTGACCACTATGAAGTGTGCATTTGCCCTTGCCCACCAGCTAGTCATACCATGCAGGACCCTGTCATTGTTGCATGCGACCGCTGTGTATTCTGTATTGTAATCCGAGAATGTCTTCTCAGGGGGCCAGGTGGTGAACCTGATGAACCAGAGGCTGCAGACGGGCTTCGCTGAGGCGGAGGTCCTGCAGGTCTTCTGTGACACGTGCGAGGGTCTGTCCCGTCTGCACCAGCGCAAGGTCCCCATCGTTCACCGCGACCTCAAGGTCCGCCGTCTCTTTTTATAGACATATCTGGAGCATTTGTATGCATCCGTCGTTCTTTTACACATCTGTATTTCATGCATACATCTGTAACTCTTATACAAAACTGTAGTTCTTATAAACGTCTGTAGTTCTTATACACATCTGTAGTTCATGTATACATCTGTAACTCTTATACACAACTGTAGTTCTTATAAACGTCTGTAGTTCTTATACACATCTGTTGTTCATGTATACAAATATGTTGTTCTTTACATATACTCCTGTGGTTCTTGTATACATTTCTGTAGTTCTTAATATACCCCCCTGTTGTTCTTGTATACATAAGATCACATGATGATCTAGGTCAATATAATCTATGTTTATTTCTATAATGTAAACAGATAAGAGCAGATGATGCTCTCTAGATCAATACCATCCATATGTTTCTCAGGTAAACGGATCAGATCAGATGAACATTTTGATAGAATATAATCTAGATATTTCTCTCATCTATAAAAAGGACCAGAGCGTGTTAGCTCTGTTAAACAGTCATATATACAGTCTCCCCCAGTCGGATGGTGAGCTGTGTCTAATCAGCTTTATCTTTAGCGTTGTTATGAATGGCCACTCCTCTGCTGACCTCCAGGTGGAGAACATCTTGTTGCATGACAAGGGCCACTACGTTCTCTGTGACTTTGGCAGCGCCACCGATAAGTTCCAGAGCCCACAGACTGAGGGAGTGGCCACAGTGGAGGAAGAAATCAAAAAGTTTGTTCATGATCATCATATTAATAAATGCATCTTAAACTCTGCTCAACTGAATGATGTGTCATGGGGAAATAAGCACGATAAACGCACACTTTTAATGATGATCTTTGGCTTCCAAAGAGGACACTTTAACATTTATCATTCCTATAGTTACTTAGTCTGTTATTTTTTGTGTGTTTTAGATACACAACACTATCATACCGTGCCCCTGAAATGGTGAATCTGTACAACAACAAACTCATCACGACTAAAGCAGATATCTGGGTATGTATGCTTCGAAACACTTACAATTGTTACAAGTATAATAACACCCTCACTTAAGCTACCTTCGTTTTGAGTATCACTTCTTAACTACAAAGGTTAGCTTGTGTGTGTTACTTTTTCCTTTGATGGTGAACAACATGCAATAGTCCTTCACTTGTATCTATTGTAGTTGACCTACATTTTCTCTGTGTGTGTGTGTGTGTGTGTGTGTGTGTGTGTGTGTGTGTGTGTGTGTCTCTCTAGGCGCTGGGCTGCTTGCTGTATAAGCTGTGTTTCTTCACTCTGCCCTTCGGCGAAAGCCAGGTGGCCATATGTGACGGCAGCTTCACCATCCCAGACAACTCTCGCTACTCCTACGACCTGCACTGCCTCATACGTTAGTGTTACAGTTAGCATGTCGCTTTGGTAGCATATCCATTCATTAGCATCATGATCATGTAGCATTTTGAATCATTAGCGCAATGATTAGCTAGCATATCGATAAATTAGCGTAATGATTCTGTAGCATATTTGAAACATTAGCGCAATGAATAGTTAACTTATCGGTTCGTTAGCCTTTTGTATGTATGCTAATTTGCATAATGATTTGCATATTTAGTGAGCAGAACTATTTGTTATGTTTGCTATTCAACCTGGTTACCGCGATGCAATCGGTTCTTGCTGACTTGATGGGGATACCATCAATACACATTCCTCTCCTCTGAATCCCACTGACGGTTCAATCCCACCCTTCATTACCTATTTCTTGGCTGTACGTCAGAAGCAGTCGTGTTGTTTCAGCGCCGCGTTCTACTGGTGGTGGGCTTTGATACCAACTGTTGCTTGACGTGACTTCATCTCCCTGCCTCTCACACACTGCCAGCAGAGCAGTCTGTTCCTCATACACCCTGTTTAAGTCGAGGTCACCATTACCTCACAGCGTTCGCTGCAAAAGCAGGCAACCACGGTTAAGAAGGCTACACCCACTGTGTCCAAACTAGGTCTGGATGGTTGGTGAGCTGATTGAAAACAGACCGCCGCTCATGTGCTCCCAGGCAGTGTGGTGTGCAAGGGGCCTACACTCTTTACAGCTCCCCTCTCTAAATCCCCCTTCCTCCCTCCATCTCCTTCTTCTTCTTCTTCTTCTTCTTCTTCTTCTTCTTCTTCTCTAACTGGCGTCTGTCAGGCTACATGCTGGAGCCAGACCCTGACAAAAGGCCTGATATCTTCCAAGTGTCCCACTTGGGTTTCAAACTGTCTCAGCGGACCTGCCCTGTTCAGAATGTGAAGGTCGGTGTCGGGGGGGAGCGTTGCAAACACGTCTTGGTTCCTTTGGGATTGGGGTTCTAATGGGCTTGGTTTTCTAATGGGCTTTAATGCATGATCTACTACACACACAAAGGGGTGGTCTGCAGTTGGTATACTTTAGCCAGGAACACTATGTGCAAAACAGAGTTGATATCAGTGAAACCTTTGGGAAAGACACCTCCTAAATACATCTCCTACATTTGTAATTAATTTACGTAACTAACTTTTTGGAATTTCCATTAAAAAAATGTATTCAAATAATTCTTTATTGTTCTCAGAAGGAAATGTTTTTTCAGTTACTACATGTGACATCTAACGTGAACAAGATGCATAAAAGAAAAACCAAGAAAAACAACAATCTTCTCATGTATCTAGAATTCTCCGTTACCGGCCAACCTTCCTGAGCCAATCAAAGCGAGTGCAGCAGCGGCAGCAAAGAAGAGCCAGACTCAGATCAAGGCCAGGTGAGCATGAGGCTAGATTTGACGTTCAACGTTGGCATCACATATATTGGCATAAGACGCTGGCATTACCTGTAAGCATTCAATGTTAACTTTCAATGATAGCATTACATTTTTCATGCCACATTTAGCATTACGTATAAAATTCAATGATATCATTCCATGTTATCATTCCATGTTAGCGTTCGGTGTTAGCAATACATTTTAGTGTCAGTGTTAGCATTCACTGTTGGCATTCAATGTTGGCATTCAATGTTGGCATTCAATACTAACATTCAATATTAGCATCCCATTTACACACTATGGAGTGCTCTGTAATGCTAACACACTGGGTGTCTGGGCGCAGACTGACGGACCGCGTCCCCACCACCGAGACCTCCATCACCCCTCGCCAGCGGCCCAAGGCGGGCCACGCACAGACCCCCGTCGCCGGCATCCTCCCCATCCAGCCCGCCGCGCTCACGCCCCGCAAGAGAGCCAACATCCCCGCCGGGCCAGCCCAGCCCATAGGTACGTACCCACCACCATCTCCGCCTCCTCCCCTGGGCTCATCATCCAATGCCTTGTTATCATGCCTTGAGGGAAACTATGGGCGGAACATATTGAGGAGTAGTTGCTGCTGGTGCCTGCATGTCTCACTGCGTACATGTATCCCACCTTCCAGAACGACCAGTTAGAGGAGGTTTTGACCCACCGCTGCCTTTTCTCTTCTTTTATCACGTGTGCTTATTAAGTGTTTACTTGAATGTTTTGTTGTTGTGGTTTTTTGTACATATTTTGACTGGCAATAGTTTTAATTATAAATTAAAAAAGGTTTTTATACCAACTCGGATCAGTCTTGCCACAGAACATTGTTCCCAGGGACTCTGGCCTTTAGTGTTCACTGTCTTCCATGAGTTAAGAGTGTGTCTGTTGTGTTCACCACCACCACCAGGAGTCAGCCTGGACCTGTCGCAGCCGGCTGCAGCTCTCCTCTCACAAAAGGCCCCCACCAGCCTGATGCTCAACAACTCCATCCAGCCTGCAGGGGTTCCTCAAAAACAGGTCCACCTCCTTTTTATCTCTGTCGCTACAAGCTATGCTAAAGAAGCTGATTCGGGGAAAGCGGAAATTGGACCCCAAATCTTCCGGTTCTTCACAATTCAGTGTTTGAAAGCTAGTTGTAGCACTTCATGGCTTCCAAATGTTCCATGAAATAGAGCTTATCTAACCTTAAATTATGCTAATCACAGCTTAACGGTTAGCCTGCTTTATACGTGTAGGTCTGAATCTGTATTTTTCTAACAAGTCGTGAATGCTTCAAAAAACCGAACCCGTTTCGCTGTCATCATATTTGTCTGCGACAGCCGGCACCCCCAGCGCCCGCTGCCGCCGTTACCGAGCTCTCCGCGTCGCCTGCTGCGCCCAAGCTAGAGCCTCAGCCGACTCAGAACCGAGCTCAGGTCACATGTCCGCCCGCGGCCGCTCCGGCCCCCGTTCCCCAGCAACCGCAGCAACAAGCGTCCCAGCCTCCGGCCAGCCCGGCTCCGCCCCAGCGACCGGCCCGCCGCAAGCAGGCCGGCGCTCAGCCTTCCCCCAGCAAACCACTGGCCCCCCAGCAGCCGGCCCAGCCCTCACCTGCCCCAGGGCCCGCCATGGCCCTCGCCACAGCTCCTGCCACAGCACCTGTCCCCTGTCCCGTCCTGGCTCCCGTCCTGGCTCCCGTCCTGGCTCCCGTCCTGGCTCCCGTCCTGGCTCCCGTCCTGGCTCCCGTCCTGGCTCCCGTCCTGGCTCCTGTCCTGGTTCCGGTCTCAGCCCCAGTCCTGGCTCCTGCCCCAGCTCCTGTCCCTTGTCCCGTTCTGGCTCCCGTTTCGGCCCCAGTCCAGGCTCCCGTCTCGGTTCCTGACCCGGGTCCCGTCCTGGCTCCTGTACTGGCCCCTGTCCTGGCTCCGGTCTCGGCTCCTGTTCCGAGCTCTGTCCCGGCTGGAGCCCCAGAGCCCGGCTCCCAAAAGGCTGAAACGGAGAAGAGGGTAACCGTTTTGTTCCCTGACCCTAGCACCAAACCCCCTGCATACCGGATACACCCAGCCATGTCCACATCCCACAGCCATACTCATCTTTCTGTTGGTTTTGCATCCGTCCCTTGGTTATTTTTCCATCCGTCCGTCTCGGGAAGACCTCATTGTCCATCGTTCTTGCCTCTGTGGTTTTGTCATGTCATCACCTAAACAAACAATAAAAGTTATTTTCAATCACCATTTTTGTCTGCATATTATTTTTTATTGCCATTTAATTTCTGTTTGGATGTATTTATTCATTGTTCGTTAATTCAGTGATTGGTGTATTCTTTTCCCAGCATGCATTGCACCTCTTTTTAAAAGTGGAACGTTACCCGTGTGTTTTTTCATAACAGGTTGTGACTCCGCCTTCTTCCTTAAATTTGGTCCTGGAGGAACCAGTTTTGGCTGCGGTTCAAGTGAACGACTCTTCTCAACAACAACAACAGGATACTCTGGGAGAAGCTGTGCCGAGCCAGTAAACACTACCCCCTCATCACCCTCACCTCTGACTGATGCATTCACTGGCCAATCAGAGAGGCTCATCAATGTTCCGACATATAATTCCAACACGGATGTGCTGTTCTTGAGTCATCATCTCATGCTACCTATAACCCTTGACTCTGCAATGCAACATGTAACCATAGAAACCATATCAACCATCAAATCCCATCATCGGCTTACGGTTTACATTAAGCGAGACCCTTGGATCAAGTGGGCCTTGAAATACATGATGTGAATGTGTGTCCCCTCAGACCAGCGGGTCCATCTGGCCTGGTGGAAGGCACGGCCCAGTCCAGTGTGGTGCAGGACGGGGTCCAGCCCGGCCCAGGCGACAGACGGTCTCCCCCCTCCCATGGCTCAGCCAGCTCCACCCCCTCGCAGCCCCAATGGAACCCCTTCGACGACCACGACAGCTTCTCTGGGCAGGCCGTCGGCCTCCTGATCAGCACGGACGACGTAATGCCCACAGGTCAGTGGGCACCCTCACACTTGCTTGTGTGATTTAGGTTTCTTGGGTTATTTTTCTCTGTGGCGAATGGTAGGTGAAATGACGATTTTGTTTGGCGTTTCAGATGTACCTTCGGAAAGTAACCTGGTGACCCTTGATGAACTGATTCCTGGTCTGCAGTCTTCGCCTATCGGGGAAGGTGAGCTACTACACTGTTCCGTTCACCTTTACACTCCCAAGAGGCCTTCTGTTTAAAGCCATTCCAGTAACTAATAATTATCACAAGTGGAGTGAGTGTTCACACAGGTGTATAATGGACAGATCAATACCAGCTTACCAGGGGATGGTTTACGTATCAACACTCCTAAAGTGTTCTAATGGCTCATCAACAATAACAAATAATAGGGGACCTTTAAACTGCATCTTATGTGGATGTTGATTTATTCATAGCTAAGCCAATGTGTTGCTCTTTTGAGTACAGCAATACATCAAACAGTTTTCCATGCCGAGCCATTTTTCCGTCTCAGGGTCTCCTCCAGATTAGAACCAGATGCCTGGGAAGGGCCAGCCGGCCTCATTCATTATCAGAGTGTATCAGCGGTGCCCTGTCAGCACTGCATATTTTCAACACTGCTCATGAATTGAATTGGACACAGGACACATTTCTGCTGTCCTAAACCCATCGTAAAACCCATGTCAGCTTCCTCGTCTGAAAGTAAAAAAAAGTCATGTTATGTTAACGTTACATGCTTTAAACACAGAATCTATTGGATATAGACGGCGCGTCTTACTTCCCTCTCTAGATTGAAACCTAGAAATGAACAGAGCCCTCGATGCAAGACAACAACTGTTGTAATGGCTGGCCTGGTTCAGATTCCTCCTCTTATCCCCTTAGTGGCTTAATCCTTGTCTGTCTGTGTGTGTCTCTCTCTCTCTCTCTCTCTCTTTCTCTTTCTCTTTCTCTTTCTCTCTCTCTCTCTCCTGTTTTGTCCTTGTTGTCAGTTGTTACTTATTCAATAATGATAGTTAATAAAAAAATAGTACTCATAGATGGTTTTATAGATGAACATAATGTGTGGATCTGGATTGCAGATATGTTTGATACTTTCTCTTGTATTGTCAATTATTTAGTAAACTACTTTGAACAGTGAATCCTAACGCATTGTTTTACCCCCTAGGTGAGAGAGCGTCTGCCGGTCTTCTCTGTGGGGATTCTGTGGCCTCGCTGTTGTCCCGACCCGACCCCTTCAGCGGTCTACAACTGTCAGACACGCCGGGTAAGAATATCTACTAAGTGGAGCAATATGCGCTCCTGTGGTCGATTTAAGGATGAGTAAAGCAACATAAGGGCGGTTTTCAAACTCTTAAGTGCCCTCCTCCATGTTGTGTCCTCCTCTATTTTGTGTCCATGTTGTGTCCTTCATATTGTTCTCTTTGCCCTCCAGCAGAGAAACTGATCGAAGGACTCAAGTCTCCAGATACATCCTCCCTCCTACTTCCTGATCTACTCTCATTGGCCGATCCCTTCGGTGGCTCTTCGCAGGACTCTGCCAAAGGTAAACCCCCATTTGCTAAAAACAGATTGGGTTCCATTGATCAGATTTGTCTCAGACTGTAACCAAACCTGACCCCCAGCCAAACCTGACCCCCACCCGAACCTGACCCCCACCCAAACCTGACCCCCACCCAAACCTGACCCCCACCCAAACCTGACCCCCACCAAACATGAACCCACCCAAACCTGACCCCCACCCCCACCTGACCCCCACCCCCACCTGACCCCCACCCCCACCTGACCCCCACCAAACCTGACCCCAACCCACACCTGACCCCCACCCAAACCTGAACCCCACCCAAACATGAACCCCACCAAACATGACCCCCACCCACACCTGACCCCCACCCAAACCTGACCCCCACCCACACCTGACCCCCACCAAACCTGACCCCAACCCACACCTGACCCCCACCCAAACCTGAACCCCACCCAAACATGAACCCCACCAAACATGACCCCCACCCACACCTGACCCCCACCAAACCTGACCCCCACCCCCACCTGACCCCCACCCAAACCTGAACCCCACCCAAACATGAACCCCACCAAACATGACCCCCACCCACACCTGACCCCCACCCACACCTGACCCCCACCCACACCTGACCCCCACCCACACCTGACCCCCACCCAAACCTGACCCCCACCAAACATGACCCCCACCCACACCTGACCCCCACCCAAACCTGACCCCCACCCAAACCTGACCCCCACCCACACCTAACCCCACCCAAACCTCTCTGTCCAGCAGAAACCTCGGCAGCAGACGACTCCCTGCTAGGCTGTTCCCTGACCTCTGGCGCCTCCTCCTCCACCTCCTCTGACCCTACAGGAGGAGTAGCGGGAGGAGGGGGAAGGACCAGTGGCTACTCCTCCCTCTCCTCCGCCCCCACCTCCGCCGCGGCCTCCGCGCTCGACGAGTTCAGCCTCCTGACGGGGGTGACCATGCAGCCTCATGCAGGTAGCTGGTGTAGAGACGCCTAATGCTAATGCTAAACTAATGCTAATGCTTGATGCCCATGCTTATTAATAAGAAATGTCAATGTATTAATTAAGATGACGACTTTTTCTTTTTCTTTGTGTGATTTTAACTTATGCTTGTATGTAAAGTAAACTAATCTAAAACCTTATGCTAATGCTAACCTTATGCTAATGCTAACCGAATGCTAATGCTAATTAGTCCTTGGTGTGTCACCCACCTCCTCCAAGGTCAGTGTTCCAGTCTCTTCCTTTGAGACTGGAACTGTGATCCCATGCAAGTAGAAACATGACTTGAGTGTGTAAGGATTGAAAGGACATTCCACATATACTAAGATGATTCATTATAACCGTAGTGCAATAAGTCATGTTGTTGAAAAGTGCTGGATCAACCTCTGCTCTACTGCATATGGTCAAAAATATGTTGCTCTTCAAAATATGGAAAACTTGTAGGATATATGTTTCAAAATGACCGTGTGAATTGGAGGGATTGAACACCTGCCCTGATGAAACCGTTTTAAACATGTCTCCTGTAGACTGTCTACTGCTGTCAGACTTTGACACCCAGGGGACCGCCGCTGAGGTGGGGGTCATGGAGGATGAGTTTGACCCCATCCCCGTCACCGGAAGGAAGAACTCACAAGGTAAGGAAGAACCCCCCCCCCCCCCCGCTCCTCTTCATTCTCACACACACGCCGTCTGGAAGACTCTGACCCTGACCCTGACCTTGACCCTGACCTTGACCCTGACCTTGACCCTGAGGGATCACAGGTCAGTCAAGGTCAATGCAAGCACATTGTTTAATCATCAATGACTTGTCCCAGCTATGTAAGGAACATAAGTAATTATGGTTTTCAGTGACGAGATGGGTATTATATATTATTAAGTATACTTCAATGCATGGATACCTCATGAATGCTGTTACACTTAACTTTTTTCTCGGCCTCTTGTGACTTATGCTTTTTTGGCTCCCCTCCTCCTTTCTCTCCCCCTCCTCCCGCCTCTTACCCTCTCTCCTCTTCCTCTCTTACCCTCTCTCCTCTTCCTCTCTTCCCCTCTCTCTCTCTCTCTTCCTCCTCTCTCTCTCTCCCCCCCCCCCGCCCGTGTCTGTCCTCCCGTGCTGCGGGACAGTTTCCGAAGGACATTCCCGTAGTAACAGCGGCGGCTCGGAGACCAGCCTGGCCGCCATGACCCGCCCCATGATGCTGGTGGACCAGCTGATCGACCTGTAGACCACGACCCCCCCCACCCAACCTTAGACCACGACCCCCCCAACATGTAGACCTCCCCCCACCCATAGACCATGACCCCCCCCCCAACCTTAGACCACGACCTCCTCAACCTGTAGACCCCCCCCACCCATAGACCAACAACCCCCCCCGACATGTAGACCCACCCCTATCCATAGACCACGACCCCCCCAACATGTAGACCCACCCCTATCCATAGACCACGACCCCCCCAACATGTAGACCCACCCCCATCCGTAGACCAAGACCGCCCTAACCTGTAAACTACCCCCCGCCAATAGACCAAGACCCCCCCAACCTGTACACCCCCCCAGCATGTAGACCCAGACTTCCCCAACATGCATGTGGACCAACCCCCAGCTGTAGACCAAGACCCCGTCAATGTTTGGTCCAACCCCCAGGTCTAGCCCGAGGCACCCACCTATCATGCAGACCAAGACACCCCCCCAGCATGTAGACCAAGATGTCCCCCCCCATATGTAGACCAGACCAGGACCTTCCACCAGTGGACCAAGTTCTCCCCCCATCCTCCCTCCATCCTCTCCATAGCTCTCATAACAACTACAGAAATACCATCTCCACCCCCCCTGGCTGTCTATCCCATCATTAATAATAATAATAATATGAATAATAATGATACCCCTCGCAGTCAAAGTGATCTTTCTTCTTTAGTGCTTCTAACTCCTCCTCCTCCCCATGCTTCTTCTTCTTCCTCTTCTTCTTCTTCTACTACTATGACATCGGTCACCATTGCACCCCGTGTTGCACCCCCTGGTACGGGAATCAGAGATCGTCCGTCTCTGGTCGCCCTGGCGGCCATTTTGAGCTCCTTGTTCGCTTCCGTCTCTAGTTAGTAACGTCTTGTGAAATGCAAAAAAGAAAACAAAGAGAAAAAGAGTGGCCTGCGCACTAAACTTCACCAAACAACGTGACGATAAACGGAAAGTGAAGATGAACGGAAACGCGAAGACAAACCGTTTTTCTTGGAAGTGAACCGAAACGATGCAATCTTGTTTTTTGTTTTTCTGTGGCATTGCATTGTTTCTCTCCAAGTTGAACGATAGACGATGAATCTATTTACCAATTATATAAATGTATCTATCTATTATAGGATATTAGGTATAGTTAGATATCATGTTTATGATTGTCCTTGTTCGGTTTGTTTATCCTTGAGTGATTTGCACATCTGAAGGGAAAAGGTATGTTAGTTACTTTAACATTGAGCGCAGCAAACAAAAAACTAATTATTTCCCCGAAGGGATACCACCATTTGCTAACTATTTGTTTACATGGGCTGATTTGACCACAGCCTCGATGTCTCTTGAGAGGCAGTTGAAGTCGGACCACATCGCCATTGGCTGACTCATACCATATGTTGATTATCCAAAACTTGCGGCCAAAGTTGAGATTGTAAATATCTAATTAGATGAGGAAAAGTCTATATCAAAAAATGTAGTTTGTTGATATCCGCCAACCGCTTCTGAGGGGAACAGTGCTTCTATTTTGAAAGTCATTGACAGACATTTCATGTCTACTATTTCAACATTGAGAAATGGCGACTGTAGCTTTCCAAAACCGATCATGTTCCTATCCGTTTACACCAACACCGTTGGACACTGTTATGAGGCTCTGGGCTGGGTGATGTGAGACTGCCCTGGACAAGCCTTCGTATTCGCTTGAGGCTTAAGATTTCAATAGAATATTTAACTTCACATCTCATAGATCAATAGAATATCTAACTTTACATCTGTATCCTGTATCTCATAGATAAATAGAATTTATTCTGCAGCTTACAGTTTACAATATGGTATTTGTTCGTGTTGCCTCATACGATTTATTTTGCTCGGTGACCTGTAAGTTTGAAACAAAATTACAAACACTGTTCATTGTTTGTATAGCAATGTGCTGTATTGGTAGGAATTGCATGAAACGCAGATGAAAAAAAAAAATACAAACAAGTAACATTCTAATAGAAGGATTTCAAAGTGTCTCTGTTGTGCGTAAAGAGAGAATCTGGTCCTGAATCCTCAACACTAATGGAAGAGTGTAGTTGTTTATTTTTATTGTTACAAGTATTTTTCTGACTTAGTTTTTATCTACTCCAAAACCATTCATCGTTGTGCAACATTCCTGTCATTGGTTTACGTCTGCATTATGTAAATATGTATTTGCAATCGGTATGGGGCCATGTGATTGGTCCATTCCTATGTTTATATATCAAGTCATCGTCCACACTGGGTGTCATAAAACTTTACTTGTGGGGTAAAATATATATATATATATATATATATATATATATATAATATATATATATTCATAGTTTACTGTTAATAAATGTCAATACGATTAGAGTGTTAGAGAATGAATGTATGAAATAAATATTAGTCTATAATGAAAGAAAATATGATTTCTTACATAATTATAATTCAATAATATTGAAAAACAGATCACTATATATAAATATATATGTCATTCCTCCTTGTGGAACTGTGTAGTGAAAATAATTTCCTGAGCCCTGGTCTGAATCCACACACAAACGGACACAGCTTACCCTGCTAGTTTTTAAGTTACACCTCCTTCCATTCTGTATATCAATTTCAATTTAATTTTGGTTAACCAAAACAAAGCTGACCCTGTTATTCTTTAAGTTACCCCTCCTTCCATTCTGTACTGTAAATCAAGCTCACTTCATGATGGGTTAACCAACACATGGCTTACCCTGTTATTCTTAAAGTTACCCCAACAAGTTACCCCATATCAAGCTCACACCATGTTTTGTTGACCAACACAAGGCTGACACTATAACCGTCCTTTCATTCTGTATATAAAGCTCACTCCATGTTGTGTTGATATGATAACTGATGAGGGATTATATTTCTGATCAAAACGATGGAAAAAGGCCTGCCTGTTCGCTCCTTTCATTTGATCTTCCATCTATTTCATCTACCGTCAATTCTATTTGAAAAGCCATTCCCCGAGACCTTCGAATACTAGCTGAATATTTTGTGTTTTTAGTGTCCACACAAGAGTTCATAAAGCCTGGCGTTGGTGTGGGATATCCTGTTAACGTGTGTTGTAGTAATATTGTTATGGTACGTGTGTGTGTGTGTGTGTGTGTGTGCGAGCTTGCTTTTGTATGAGTGAGTTGTTGACAGATGTTTAACGTGTACGGTAGCCACTACATATGTTCTGAAAACTTGCTGTATATTTTGGATGCAGCTGTAATTATAATTAATTTCTTGAAAGCACATCCCGTCCCCCCTACCCAACCCCAACAACACACACACAGACACACACACCCTAAATTCTTTCTCAGGTAGTAATTACTCTTTAATCTGAGGGTTGCACAAGGAGTGACTCTGTCTATACCTTGGTGTGTACGCTCTGTTGCAGACTAAACTTTGTATGGCGTCTATGGCAGTACGTATTGAAGCTCTATATGTGACGTCACCTATGGACTATACTCCATATAACGTCTATGGTTGTACGTATTAAAGCTCTATGTGTAATGTCATATACAGACTGTACTCTGTATAGAATATATATCAAGGCTCTATATGTGATTTCAAATACAGACTATACTGTATAAAGTCTAGTATAAGGGCAGTAGGTATTGTTTATGTGATGTCCCATAGAGACAATGCTCAAAATTCTTTGGAAGTATGTATTGAAGCTCTTTGTGATGTCACATATAGTATCATGTATCAACAGTAGCTAAACACGTCCTTGAAGGACCCAGGCCTACATTGGCAACCAATTAACATCCAATGAGAGTAAAGAATAGGATTTATTTTATTTTTTCTTTCTTTTTCTGCATTTGTTCCATCTGCAATAAATCGAGTGAAGCCATGAATGAAATGATAGATCGATGAATGGAGTGAATGTTCAATATTTGTGTTTTACCACCAAACTTCAAACCGAAATGTTGCTCCTCCCGTCACAACCTGTACCCAGACCTTCATGGATGTTTTCCTACTTTATGCGTCATTCTTTTTTTGTGAGGTATATTAAATGTTCATTTAAAAAATTGGATTGGGTTTTCATGTGATTACTTTCTATCCGAAAAGATATTCATTTTTTTGCTTTAATGAACGAATATACCGCTTTAGACGAGTGGCCTGTTTATGTCTCTGCAATGTCATTTAGACGTTGTGCTGAGATCAAAGACAGCGTTGCACTCTGGCCAGACAATGTGTCATAAGAAGCTTGTGGTTCCTCAGCAATGTTTCCTGTAATGATGAAATAAATGAATTCATAGGACATCTTTCATTTGGTTAGTGACCTACATCAAAATAGCAAGAATATTTATCATCAAGTCCAACTAACTTTTGCTGTTAATGTGTCCTCAATTGAATAAAACGGTTCTAAAAATATTAATAAATGTCTAGAGACAAGTTTATTTACTCAAAGGTATGGTAGGTACTTATTTTTACCTCTAGTGGAACTATTGTTATTAATCAAATTCATTCAAATTCAACCAAACAAATGGCAGAATTTTCGAAATTCCCATAATTCAGGTTAAAGTTGCCGTAATCATTCTCTCAAAGGAAAACCAAGCTTCTCTTATAATTCTTCGGACCTGTTTTTAAATGATTTGTCACTGATTAACTATTATGAACCCCCCCTCAAATCACACATTAGGTCATGATGCCCTCTCATCATCACATTAGGTCATGATGCCCTCTCATCATCACATTAGGTCATGATGCCCTCTCATCATCACATTAGGTCATGATGCCCTCTCTTCAACACATTAGGTCATGATGCCCTCTCATCATCACATTAGGTCATGATGCCCTCTTCATCACATTAGGTCATGATGCCCTCTCATCATCACATTAGGTCATGATGCCCTCTCATCATCACATTAGGTCATGATGCCCTCTCATCACATTAGGTCATGATGCCCTCTCATCATCACATTAGGTCATGATGCCCTCTCATCATCACATTAGGTCATGATGCCCTCTCATCAACACATTAGGTCATGATGCCCTCTCTTCATCACATTAGGTCATGATGCCCTCTCATCATCACATTAGGTCATGATGCCCTCTCATCATCACATCAGGTTCATGATGCCCTCTCATCAACACATTAGGTCTTGATGCCCTCTCCATCACATTAGGTCATGATGCCCTCTCATCATCACATTAGGTCATGATGCCCTCTCATCATCACATTAGGTCATGATGCCCTCTCTTCATCACATTAGGTCATGATGCCCTCTCTTCATCACATTAGGTCATGATGCCCTCTCTTCAACACATCAGGTCATGATGCCCTCTCATCAGATTGTGAGATAAGGTTATTATGTTCCCGAGTTGTTCCTTCTGGAAGCTGTTGGTGAAGACTTCTTCTGAGTTGTTGTAAATGTAGTGTTTGTAACCGTGTACCCCTAATTCTATTTTTGTGAAACTAACTAAAAGAGTAATAAAAGGATGGCAAATAAAATGCACATGTTGAGTTCTGATTTAGCAGTTTTTTGTATCATGAAGACTGATCTCTTCATAATGAAAAGGGAAGAACTGGGCTTTCACATAATATCAATTTATTCAGTTGTATAGAAATCCTATTTTGAATAGTGAAATACTATATGAATCTGAATGAATTGAGTTCCCAAACGTTCGATAATCCTCAGATTAAACAACCCACAATCCTCAGACTAAAAGCAACAATTAGGTTTAAAGACAAGTAGCATGCACAATACATGAAATGGAATCATAACTAATCATAGTCAATCCATGCAGAATACAATTAAAAAAAGAACGGTGAAATCTAAGTCGTAAGAAGACTTTGACCATACAACTCTGCTTGACGTCCGTCTTGTCTCCCACAGACCAGCAGAGGGCGTCGGCTCCTCTGCCAGCCACCAGCAGCTCCATGCAGGCTGTAGTGGAGCTTGGTCTGACCCCCGCGCCTGAGCGCAGCCTGCCGCCCGCCACATCACGCGCAGAAGAAGAGAAACACTCCCATCACATACCAGATAAAGCCACCCCTCTTCTGTTTCAATCTCCCCGCCGACAATCGCCGTGGCGACCGAACGGCCTGCTCTGCCCCGACATCTCTCACATCCGCCGCCCCCCACCCAGTGTCGGGTCCCCGGACCCCCTTCCTGACAGGTTCCCACTGGCCCCCTGGGGTCTAAAGCAGGACCATGCAGAGGGGGGTCCCGCTGTTAAACAACTGCAGCGCCAAACCCCCGGCCCCGTGCTGCCCGCCCCCCCGCGGAGTGTCCCCGACGTCCAATCACTCGTCAGTGCCCCCCGGTGTCTCACCGAGGCTCCGCCCCCTTACCTGCGCTACATGGCCCCGCCCGTGTTCCAGCAGCCAATAGCGGCGCACCGCGTGGTGTCCAGCGTGGGGCAGCAGGCGGCCGTCGGTTCAGTGGCGGTTGGGCCGCTTTATGCCTGGCTGATAGGCCCGTGATCCCCCCGTCCCTCTCAGACCAGGTCCTCCCAGGACCCCCACCTCAGACCAGATCCTCCCAGGACCCCAACCTCAGACCAGATCCTCCAGGACCCCAACCTCAGACCAGATCCTCCCAGGACCCCAACCTCAGACCAGATCCTCCCAGGACCCCAACCTCAGACCAGATCCTCCAGGACCCCAGCCTCAGACCAGATCCTCCCAGGACCCCAACCTCAGACCAGATCCTCCCAGGACCCCAACCTCAGACCAGATCCTCCAGGACCCCAACCTCAGACCAGATCCTCCAGGACCCCAACCTCAGACCAGATCCTCCAGGTCCCCAACCTCAGACCAGATCCTCCCAGGACCCCAACCTCAGACCAGATCCTCCAGGACCCCAACCTGAGACCAGATCCTCCAGGACCCCAACCTCAGACCAGGTCCTCCCAGGACCCCAACCTCAGACCAGGTCCTCCAGGACCACCATCTCAGACCAGGTCCTCCAGGACCACCATCTCAGACCAGCACATACTGGACCCCCCTCTCAGACCAACTCCTTCTGGACCCTCCTCTCTCAGACCAGATCTTTGTGGACCCCCTTCTCAGACCTGTTCCTCATGGACCCCCCTCTCAGAACAGATCCTTGTGGACCCCCCCTCTCAGACTTGTTCCCCCTGGACCCCGATCTAAGACCAACTCCTTCTGGACCCCCATCTAAGACCAGATCCTTCCAGGATCCCCCTCTAAGACCAGATCCTCCCAGGTCCCCAACCTCTCCGAAGAAGATGAAGAGTGTGTTAGCAGCAATAGGAAGGACTTCAATCCGAGATAAAGAGTGTTTAGCGTTATGCAGGAAGGACTTTTATACAAGATGAAGAGTGTTAGCACTATTCAGGAAGGACTTTTATACAAGAAGAAGTGTGTGTTGGCAATATACAGGACAGACTTTTATACAAGATGAAGAGTGTGTTAGCACTGTACAGGAAGGACTTTTATACAAGAAGTGTGTGTTAGCACTATACAGGAAGGACTTTATACAAGATGAGTGTCTTAGCACCAAGTACTTTCATCTCTCCAAAAATAAGAACCAAACAAAAAATATGATTTTGGTTTAGTGGCTAACACCGTCTTCAGGTACCTCTGAGGGGTTAGCTGTGTTCTTCAAGGACTCTAGCGAATACACTGCCTCCCTGGCCATCACTTGTTGACCTACAACAAAAGCAAGCAGACACGCAAGACATGTTTCCGATTCTGTCTTTAGAATCATGACCCATAGTTATTTTTTCTTGTTTCTCTAAATTACTTAAAACTAAGGGAAGCCACATAGAGCCAAAGTAAATTGACAGTATATCTTAATGAATTATTTTGAAATAGTGTATTGAAAGACTAATGGTACTATCTCTCTTTATAATTATTGTTATTATTCATATATCATTCAGCTACAATGTGACCCATTCTCATTTAAAAGTATAACGTTTGATTATACTTAATATGTTCCTCATAATCTGGCCCAATCAATCTATTTATCGATCAATGATATAGAACTATATCTATGTGGATGTAGTTCTAGATTTGAAGTTGCGAAACTCTGTTATACCATTTACACCATATGTGATAAAAAACTGAATTCCACAAACTGGATAAGGGAGATAAGGAAGCTAGTTTTATTTCCAAGGTCAAAAATGTTTTTTTTTACACTTTCTATTATGTGTCACATTTACGTTATTATATTATTTTTGTATATGCATTTGTCATTAAAAAAAATGTATATCCAAATTAGTTTACGATTTTTAATTTGACTTATTCAGTGGAGAATATGTGATGACATGCAGAAGCCAGCCTTCTAAGGCATTGAAGAAGATTAAAGAAATTAAAATGGCTTGGACACAACTCTCCTCTCTCCTGACCACTATCTTTACATATGTGTAATGGATATGAGCACATCTGAGAACTGTGGTTTGTGGTTTAGAGTGATTTAAAAGGAGTCACTCTTTATAAAGGTAAGGAATCCCATTGTTTGCACAGCTTATAAAATATCATTGAAAAGCAGTTCAAGTCTTAGTTTCCAATAAAAAAGGGACAAAACAAACCCCTATTTTCTTGTCCTAAGCTACTTGGCACTGTAGAAGGCGTGTATAAAACAAAGGGTTTGGGGTAATGTCGTTAGGCTGTCAGGTTATATTGTGTTCCCAGGTGCCGGCTGGTCCTACTCCCTGCATTCTGCCTTCTAGTCCTGTGCACGTGAAGTGTGCAAGCTTCATGTGCACGCTTCACGTGCACAACGGATGAGCTCACTTCCCACAGGATTGTCTGTCTTGATGGGTCTCCTTCAACAGCTAAAACAGAAGCTAAGAAAAGAAAATGGGGGAAATATCAAATGGCTATGAATCTTAGGATTCAATCATTTAGAAAAAATAATGAGGCAATATTATTTTATGACGACTCAACCATTGCAAAGGAAGGAGCAGAAAGATTTGGAAATAGACTTTGTGCAGGATTTTCACGTGCATATAACACTTTAAATGGCCAATATAAAAACGTAAAGACCTTCCCTGACTCTGCGTTGTGTAGAGCAGTTTGTGAGCGGATTTCTGTTATAACTGAACCACGGTTAGCGGTTTCGCCAGAAAAAAGGTTTTAGGTGATGTCTAAGCACAGATGGTGGCCTGGCCAAAATGTCTGTTCTTTCCTACCGTAAAATTTTTACGTTTAATTATACGTTCATTAATGTTGATAACCAATTTCAGTTTATGATTCTTATTGTTTCAACCTACGGAGCTTGCACTCCAGTGCTTTTAATGTGAGTTCCAGCAAGCTGCAGCTCACTTACTGGCCAAAGGGGCCAGTAATGAAAATTAATTTCGGATTCTTACACGCTGTACCTTTAAAGTGTTTCTCTGTATGCATTGCTCGTTGCGATGATTTGTAAAGACCACCCCAGCACATGATGCACGACTCAAAAATACACAACTCAAGGATAAAGGCTGAACATTAACACAAATATGCAGACAAGAGTTTTATTCTTTTACATTTCATACATAAATTCACAGTTCATGCATACATTCACTTTTACAGTTCATTCATACATTCACTTTAATAGTATATTCATATGTTTACCTTAACAGATCATTCATGCGTTCACTTTTTCAGTTCATTCTTAAGTTCACTGGGCACACTGCAGTTGGATTGCAGTATTTTGTCTATGTGTGTGTGTGTGTGTGTGTGTGTGTGTGCCAACCCAAAACTACTCAAAATCATATAAAAACTGTTGGACCGGCCAGGCAAAGTTTACATGTAAAAAATAATATACTTATAAAAACATTTGGACACGCCAGGAATGGTTTTCATGAAACATTCAAAGTCAATTGCTAACCCTTTCAATTTGAGTTTCTGGATTACTAACAGATTGAAAACCGTTGGAAAATTGCAAACCTGATCGCAACTCGAGGGAAGGACAAATATTGCAACTATTCTAATAGTTGCAGAATTATATAAAAAATACAAAATATCTTGATTACTTTGGGTTCATTAGGAAACTGTGCTCACTCTTAGGACCCAAAGCAAGCTGCTCTTCATCTGTAGGACCAGACAGACACATGTCTCAAGCCTTTCATATTCTGAAAAGAAGAAAGAGAGAAAATACCACACTATTAGCCTCTGGCATTTCAATGTTTTCCCCCCCAATTTTTATTTCCATTTTTTCCTTCCAAAAGTATTTTATTTTCAGGCTGCTGGAAAGAAAGAATATCGGCCAGATTTCAAGTCTCATAATCCAAATCTTTTAACTCTTTTCCTATTGAAGTAGATCACTACTGGCCTGGAACACTAGGACCTTCACTACTGACCTCAATCACTAGTACATTGACTACTGACCACGTCCACTAAGAGGTTCACTACTGACCTTGATAACTACTACATTCACTACTGACCTCGATCACTGGTACATTCACTACTGACCTCGATCACTAGTACATTCACTACTGACCTGGACCACTAGTCATCACTACTGACCTCGGTCACTAGTACATCACTACTGACCTCGATCACTAGTACATTCACTACTGACCTGGACCACTAGTCATCACTACTGACCTCGATCACTAGTACATTCACTACTGACCTGGACCACTAGTCATCACTACTGACCTCGATCACTAGTACATTCACTACTGACCTGGACCACTAGTCATCACTACTGACCTCGGTCACTAGTACATCACTACTGACCTCGATCACCGGTACATTCACTACTGACCTCGGTCACTAGTACATCACTACTGACCTGGACCACTAGTCATCACTACTGACCTCGGTCACTAGTACATCACTACTGACCTGGACCACTAGTACATCATTACTGACCTCGGTCACTAGTACATCACTACTGACCTGGACCACTAGTACATCACTACTGACCTGGACCACTAGTACATCACTACTGACCTGGACCACTAGTACATCACTACTGACCTGGACCACTAGTACATCACTACTGACCTGGACCACTAGTACATCACTACTGACCTCGGTCACTAGTCATCACTACTGACCTCGGTCACTAGTACATCACTACTGACCTGGACCACTAGTCATCACTACTGACCTCGGTCACTAGTACATCACTACTGACCTGGACCACTAGTACATCATTACTGACCTCGGTCACTAGTACATCACTACTGACCTGGACCACTAGTACATCACTACTGACCTGGACCACTAGTACATCATTACTGACCTCGGTCACTAGTACATCACTACTGACCTGGACCACTAGTACATCACTACTGACCTGGACCACTAGTACATCATTACTGACCTCGGTCACTAGTACATCACTACTGACCTGGACCACTAGTACATCACTACTGACCTGGACCACTAGTACATCACTACTGACCTGGACCACTAGTACAACACTACTGACCTGGACCACTAGTACAACACTACTGACCTGGACCACTAGTACATCACTACTGACCTGGACCACTAGGACGGTCTGGGCGGGGGGCGGGAGGGGGGCGGTGCTCTGCAGGGGGGAGGTCCTTGCGGTGCAGGAGGCAGAAAGCCTGATGTTGCCGATGGGGGCGTGGCCAGGCCAAAGAAGTGCTCCTGCGGTGCGGGGGTGGACGGTGGTGGGGTGGTGGCTGTCGGGAACGCAGGTGAAGGCAGGGCTCTGTTGGGCGGAGGAGAGTGAGGGTCCTCCAGAGGGCAGGCGGGGGAGGTGACGGAGGAAGGTGGGGGCGTGGAGGGCAGCGGGGGCAGCATGGAGGTGGGGGACGGAGGCATGTCGGAGTAGAAGGCGTCGTTGCCCTTGGAGACGGCGGCGTGGGCGTAGCTGTGGGGCAGGGTGTAGATGGGCATGGACGGGTGGTTGTAGATGGGGTAGCGAGGGCCCACGTTGGGTTTGGAGCCGCGGGTGAAGTTGATACACCTGCCCTGTAGATTGGTTCCGAGAAACGACAGTCAGGGTCATGTGATCGTCTCTTACCGAGTTCAGAGTCAGCTTCATAAATGGTTGTTTTTTCAAAGCTCAAGAGGCCTTACTTATACACCATTAATCTTCAATTTCCTGCAGTTGTCCTCTAATAGACCCAGATAAGGCTTATAAGTGATCCCAAATCGTCCTTTTTTGACGGCTTTTGAATTGCAGCCCTTTGTGTGACTATAACGATTTCTCCAGTCGACACGTGTGCTGAGTATTATGCCTATGAAGGTAGTGTGTAGCTTCAACATGGCGGCTGAATAGTATTCCTAAGAATGTTCTGTGTGGAGCTCCAACATGGCGGCTGAATATTATCCCAATGAAGTTACTGTGTGGAGCTTCAACATGGCGGCTGGATATGAAGGTTCTGTGTGGAGCTCCAACATGGCAGCTGAATATTATTCCTATGTTTCTGTGTGGCGCAACCTTTGTTTGGCAGTGGGAGCACCGAGTTCTCCAGAGATGGAAAGAGGAAATGCCGGGGCTAGTCTTATTAGTGGGTGTTGGGGAGGAAAGCAGGGTGCCTGCCAAGCTGGCCCTGGTGAAGCTGGATGGAGCTGGGGGGTAGACAGCTACTCCTGATGGCTTTTACAGACAAAAAGGCCTTTTTTAAAACCCTGGAATGGGATTAATCCATGCTAAATAATGAGAAGCTGCATCATACTTTGACTTCCTCTCTCCTCCTCACTCTTCTCTTTCTCTGATTGGTTGAAGCCTAGTGATCTGTGCTTAGTTAGTACATTTATTAAGTTAGACGTTTACTGTTTTTTTGCTGATTCTAAGGCTTAGGTTGCAGATGTATCACCTTCTTTCCGTAGAAGTTGATGATATAAAAGAATTCTGCAGCCAGCGAGTGTTTGATGTAGTATCATTTTGCTTCTGTGTTGCATTTCAAAGATGTTTTATCTTTATCACAATTGCCGTAAATTTCCTCTAACAGCCAAGATAATACTTATCAGGGATTATAAATCTATTTTTTTTTTTTATGGCTTTTGCATTGCAGCTCGTTGTATGTCAACTATTCCCAGATGAATATTATTCCTATGAAGGTACTGTGGAGCTTCCACATGGCGGCTATTGCTATTGCTTCCAAAATTGTGAATTAAGGGTATTCTGCCCCCCCAAAGTTTGAAAGGTTATCAGCTATTTCTTGCTTGCTTGGATGGATGAAAAACACACACCAACATGCACCAACACGTGCCAGCACACACCAAGACACACCGACCTGAGACTGGTCAGCCCTGTTGTTGGTGGTCAGCTGTTGTTGGGTGGAGTTTCTCGTTACCTGTTAAACACGTGAATTCCTCACCTTGTCCCCTGGGTGCGGTCGCATCACAGAGACCCGGGCGTAGCTCTTCCTAAGCAGATGGCCCAGCGCGTCCAGCTTACCCTAGCCAGGAAACAAAACCAGACCCAAATGATCATCCGGTTCCAAAAACCTTTCCATTTTATGTAAGGGTTGGAAACCAAACTAACAATACAGCATATGGGATACATGAGCTTGACTTCATTGCAGCTTGTAGTGCTTCTCCACTGTACTGTTTACTCCTTGGTAGTGTTACACAATGCCATGGGTCTGTATCTGGTCGGTACTGCTCAGAGAGAGACGTGTCCCATAGAAACAGATTACATAAGAGAGAAGCACGAATTCCGAGAGGAAAATATTTGGTTGTAATCATGCCAGATTTAATGCGTCGGAGGTCAGCTCCATACAATTCACGTCTGGTTTTCATTGGCCTCTACAGCTGACTCTTGTGTTATGAACCTAATACAGCTGACTAGCGTGTTTTGGACCGATTTTATTTAGTGTGTCCTTGAACACAGGAACATGAGAAGCAGAAACACTTAAAAAAAAAACTGCGAGAAGTGGACCTATTGTGTTTGGTTTATAGAAGTATTGTTTTTATGGTTTATACTTTATGTGTGGTATTTATGGTTTATGTAAGTATGGTATGAATGTTTTCACCACACTTATATACAATCAATGGCAACTTCGTAAACTACACTATAAAACAGAGTTTTAAACAGACTGCATAAAATACACTGCGTACAACAGACCAACCAATTTGAAAGAGCCTCTATTAGATTGAGATGTTATGCAGGAGTTGTTTAGGTCTATGTACAAGTATGTCTATGTATGTCTGGGCACGAGTAGGCCTACTATGAAGTCATCTATATATAGTGGAACAATCCATCATATTCAGCTACGACACCCTGGTGCACACTGTTGCATGCGCATTAGGTTATTTCTTATTTAATTTTTCTGTTCTTGGCTGACAGGAGTCCAATCGTTAAGGTCAAACAACCAAAGCAGAGATTGGTCGCATGGGCAGCTTTGTTCTTTCCGGTCAGACTGAAAATCCACAGAACTGCTTTTGCCTTGACTTTTGTTTGGTATTCTCTGATCACTATCTGTAAACTCCAGGAGAAGGACTGTGGTGTGTGAAAAGCTCTACAGGTCAGCAGTTTTTGAGACTGCAGGCCTCATATGTCTGGCACCAATCATCAGGCTCTTGGATCTCGTTTTGATCGAACAACAGATGAAGACAGAATTTGGCCGTTTGTGATTTATGTGCTGGGTTGCAGCCTGGCTATTTTGGGTGTACCTAATAAAGTGACACTTTAATCGTTAAGCCGTTTCACATGTTTCTGACATCACAAGTTGGCGTGTGTTGTGTTTGTACAGACCACTCCACAGTCACCCATTTGGTGTACCGTGAAACCTGGTAATGTATTCATCATCATTCTCGGGGGGGAACTCCCATTTCTGTTGTCACAAGTGGAAATAGTTTTCAAGTTGTTTGCAATGACCAACCTCACACCTGGTTATAAAATAAGGACCCTTTTACGTCTCAACAGGCCAAAAATGGCCTGACCAAAAATGATGACGCCACTTAGAGCATCCTTTCATAATTGACATAAAGACCACATGTTTACCTTGATGGGTGAATACCATTTCTGAGGACGGACGGGTCTGCGCACGCCGTTGTTGAAGGTCCGTGGAGGAGGAAAGTCAAAGTCTTGTTCAGGCATCACCACGCGAGCGTTCTTGGCCTTCTCTAGCTTAGCCCCCTCCTCGGTGGACCCCTTGTCCCCCCAGTACACCTGGACATGAGGATAGAAGTTGGTTTACTGAACATCTGGCAGACATTGACGTTATTCATATTCACATAGGCACGCTGGGATTTTTCATTAGCCAGCTTTTTGTTTCAGTCATACTATTTTTGTCAAAACCTTGAATGAACGATGTTAAAGACATTATTAGTTCACAACATTGACTAAACTTTTAACTGAGTCTAATATTATTTCTTATATAACAGGCCTTATTTCAGAAACAAGTTGCAGTCTTTTTAATAGGCCTGTTTAAGTGAAAGCCGACTCCACCACATCACCATAAACTCTTCCTAACAACCCAAGCCATCTGGTTTTAAAAAAAGAAAAGAAAAGGAAATCTTTTGTATCTCTGTTGATTTCAGTTGGAGCTGAACACAAGAGGCTTCTCGGTAACCTAATCGACTGTGACTGTCACGGTCAGGATCTTCACTTAGACATTCAGAGTGGGGACATTTCATCCTTTGCTTCTAATTTAATTCTCTTTAAGTTATTGCTGATACTTTTTCCACTGGTAGTTCTTCCTAGCTTTGAGCCTGACCTCCTTAAATTCCTGCGTGTCTCTCCCTGTTGGATTAACTCCACTTCCCTCACAAGGACTCCTTATCAGCCGATAAATCCTGCAATAGGTTGGAACGGTCTCTGATGAAGACAACCTCTGCTCCTCGCGGTTCATCTAAACTAGAGTGCGGTAGCAAAAATGGACCAATTGTAATGTAAATGCAACCGATATTTAATATAACATCTGTATGACCTACTTCCATCCTTTTGATGCCTCCCACTCCTCGCCCCCCATAGTACGAGGCGTCCACGGTGGGCCATCTCTTCTTTGGGTATCCTTCGTCATCTTCATCCTTAACGAGAGAAAACAACTTATCGTATTGACGAAATACTTGACATGCTAATGCTGCATATCAGCTCTATCAGCCGGAATACTAAACAGGAGTATACGGAGTACGTGTGTTTATGTGTCAGACAACTTTTGTTATGCCAAATTTCCAATTATGATAGTTCACTTTAATTACAGCTCATAGTTGTTATACTATATTTCCCATTATGATATCATGATGATCTTTTCGTTAACTTTTTTCTGAAAGTTATTATTATTACATTGCTTCTGATCTGAAAATCAGAAGCAATTGTGTTTATTGAAACACAAATTCAGAACATTTCCATGAATTGTTAAAAATGTGTCCAACCCAGCATCTCTACCCTCCAGAGAGGACCATCTAAGAGGAGCGACTCACAGAGCTGTACTCCATCACCGGAGGGGGGGGGTCGTGGAGGATCTGTGGACAGCAGCATCAGGATAAACAAACTGCTGTCCTATATACACATCATTTAATCTCCTATATTTATGATACAGGTAACCTCAGCCAAAAACCTTGAGTGCAACCCTGAAGAATGTTTTGATTTTCCATTTCACCTCATGTCAATTCAATTATAAATTTCTAATATCTTCTAAACTAATAACAAATCATGATCTGCTGGCAATTTTGCCAAAAAATAAATAGATATTTTTTGTTCTAGTTCTGTGACTCGACAGCAGAGAAAACACAAGATGGCTGACTTACCACGGTGCAGCACAGAGGCCAGAACCACCAGAGTAGTGCCAGGATGAGTAGCAGCATCAGGATCAGCAGAGCGATGGCTATGAAGGTCCCATCAGACTAGACAGGAGACAGGAGATACACAGTGGAATCATTTCACTGAACTGAGAAGCTTTTTGATATGGGGTTACTTTATCAATTTTTATGGCACCTACATTTTAGCACAGCAATGATCAACCCTAAATGTTGTCATGAGAGTATCATGGAAACATGAAAGTATGTATATGATGATAAAATTAATGAATTTACCAGGCTGAGGATATTTTCCATCTACACATCATATACACTTAGAATGGATTTCAGCGTTAAGATAACCAAACTCATAATCATCCTAATTATCAATGGGACAACATGTTGTTCACATTAGCTTTCCTTTGGACTGTCTCCAAAATATGTGAATGAATTACATCTGTTGGAAAGAATCACTTGAGGACAGATTGGATTCGTTTTTATTGACCTTAATCTGCCCCATTGGGAATCCGTGTGAAGTTGATCCAATGTTGTAGTTTCACAGAGTAGGGGCCTGTACCACGAAGCGAATTTGCGAATTTGAACCCCGGTCGCTGGCGTTCGGGTCTTATACTAATCCACTACGCTACAGCCGCTACCTCTCAGCGGTTGAAAACATGCGATACATTTCTTACATAGGGTGTAGGCTATTTAAAGTGAATTCCCTAAATGATAGAATAAGGCAGGATGGACGTTGCTTATGCATTTTTAAATCATCATCATTCTATTTGGATTAATGGCGAACAATTCTGCATTTGGCATAGTTATTTTATAGACAATATGCAGAATCTTTTCACTTATACGCATATAGACTGCTTGATCTATCGTAAAGGTGAGAAAAATGACGCAAAAAACGCCCCCTTTCAAGTGAACGCGCACTGAACCTAAAGCGGAAAACCTGGTTCAACTAATTGAATCTAAAGTGAGCTTCGTGGTACCATTTAACTCTGATTGCGAGTTGCGGCTCTGTCGAGCCAGGTTTTCCCAAGAAAGCCTGGATATGTTCAGCCAGGTTTGTGGTATACCCCTAGGTCTACTAACATATCTAGCATGTATGGATGTTGTTGTAGCTCCAGGGAGTATGTCTTACTTACACAGCTTGTATTTGTCACTAGTGTTTGTTGTTTCACAGAGTAGGCCTTGTTGTTTTCCCAGAATTGTCCTCCATTCATTCTTTATAATCCTGTTTTCATGTGTATTTTATTGATTCTTTTAAATCCAGTTGTTAAATGTATTTTATGGACTCTTTTACTTTTATTTTATTGTATGACATGTTTTTATGTGAAACACATCGAGTCCGCCTCATGTACGAAATGGCCTATATAAATAAAATTGGCTCGACCACTTACACAGCTTGTATGTTTAACTCCTAGTGTGCTGTTGTTTGTTGTTGTTGTTGTTGTTGTTGTAGTGTCACAGAGTAGACCTCTTTACAAAGCCAGTGTAACTTGTGTGTAAGGAGATCGACTTACGCAGCTTACTGCAGTGGTTGTCACGGCGCTGGAGATGAAGCTCAGGCCGTTGTTCATGCTGACATGTAGAGTAGCAGTCCTGACAAAGGTCAAAGGTCACACATTTATATATTACATCGGCTATAAGAATTGGGACCAGGGTTTGATGCTGAATTATGAAAATCAATGATTCGGAATAGTTACTATGACCTCATTGATAGTCATTAAAGCTACTATGAACTCATCGTTTGTCATTCAAGCTACTGTGACCTCATTGTTTTTCATTCGAGCTACTATGACCTCATGGATTGTCATTCTAGCAACTATGTCTATTGTCATTCTAGCATCTTATTACCTCTTTGATGGTCTGATGGTTACCGTTTCGCTACATGTGATTATTTGTTATAAGGCTACATGTAGCTGGTCCTTAATTTAGCCCCTGAGATCCAACATTCAGTTCCATGTGAGCTTTAAGTGAAACCAGTGTCATTAAATATAACACACATGCTGCTTTGAGTGAAAAAGTAGCTGGTCCTTATTTTAGGCTACGATATCCAACATTCAGTTCCTTGTCAGCTTTTAGTGAAACCGTTTCATCAAATATAACACGGGGAAGTGCATTGACACAAGCATCTGGATTGTAAACACAACCTATTGAGGGCAAAAAGAATAGAACGGAGTACAGCGAAAGTGAGTATCATTCCTGACGCAGCATTCATACACATACCAACAAGCAATTACAAATAGAAGAAAAATTGTAATAATATTCAAAAGAAAACATCAACAATCTAAACACACCATCTTAAGTGTAAACACAACATATATGGAGTGCAATCACAACATCTGGAGTGTAAACACAAGCTCTGGAGTGTTAATCCAACATCTGGAGTGTAAATGCAACATCTGGAGTTTTAACACAATGCTGCATGCTGAATTCATCACATTGACTTGAATTGATGTTTAAATAGAATTAACTCAGTGACTTACGACCCCTCTTCTTCTAAAACAGGAGCTGGACACAGTAGATACGTGTCTCTGACCACCAACGGTCTCTTCACTGTGGAATGGAAACATTATCAAACAACTCTGTTACCCATGGCAGCATTGTTGGAGTGTGTATGCGTGTGTGGGTGGGTGTGTGTGTCCTTGTGCTTGTATGTTTGGTATTATGTTTAGCATTTGCATTTTTTTATGTTTGTATTGTTTGTCATTATTTGTAAGGACCCCCTCGAAAATGAGATTGTACATCTCAAGGGGCTAGCCTTGAAATAAAGAAAAAAAAAATAATGTATATATTCATATATATATATTCATGTATATCATATAATATTATCATCCAATACCGTTTGAAGGGACTCTATTTTTCCACCAGGTGTGATGTCTATTAGCCACTTCAAGCCTTTTAAAAATACTCCCATTATTGGCATCGCCAGTGGCAGCATCCAATTATCAAGATGTACGATGGATTCACAGCTTGCTATCGTTCTGCTGTCTGAGCAGTGAGGAGCTCTGAGTGATGTAGCAGCTGAGGGGAGCTGGGAGGATTCTTTAAGGGGGCAGGGGGAAGGAGGGATGCTGGATTTATAACCTTATGAGCCTCTGAAGGACCTCAGCCCTCCCTTGTCTCCTCAACATTCTTCTAAACCAAAACAAACCAAATCAAATGATTTCAGAGTGAAATGTTACGTAACCACTGATGGACTCCGTTCACTTCACTCCATTGGCTGTGATGCCAGTGTTTGTCAGCCAGTGTTTTGTTGACGCTCACCCCATGGCAGTTCTTCAACTGTTTATGCCTCGGTCAGTATATCAGGGTGTAGTTTCTAAAGTTCCAGTGGGAACACTCCAGACTAATGCCTATTCCATCCCCTGGCATAAGAAGAAGGGTACAATTGCAAAAGGGGGTTATATTCCCTGACTATTAAACTGCCCTCTCAGCATAACGTCTACGCTTCACTGCCAACTGTTCAAATATGGTGGTGCCGCCGGGCCACTCCCACTGGAGTCTCTTCAAAACAGAGCAAATACGAAGCAGACTCCAAACTAAGCTCCCGGTCCTCTCCTTGTGATGTTGGGCAGTTTTTCTGCTAACTCATCAGAACTGCTCCGTGGTTTCACTCAAAACAAAACAAAACAAAAGACTGGGCAGCTTTGAACGGACAACAGGATGTGATTAAAACTAGATTAAAAAGAAGGCAAAATCCAGTTTTTTTGATGCAAGAAGCATATTCGATTAATTTATTCAGATTTGGTCTGGTAGTAGTTGTGAATTTTGGCAGGTCCTTGTTGTTCAAACTCGTTTTGATGACATCCAACATCCATATATATTATACTGCTTTACTCAAGAGCTTTAATCAACCAGCTGGATGATTAAGCCTGATGAGCCTGGTTCTAAAGAGCGGATCCTTTGAGCGGTTCCACTCACTCAGTGTCAGCGTGTCGTTGATGCGGAAGCTGCAGAGGACCTTCCGTACGTCCCGGGCGTGCAGGAAGCCGTTGCCCTTGACGACCACCTGGAAGGACTCTATTGGGCACAAACAGGGGGCGTCAGGCGGCGCGGGGTCGTGCACGTTGTACCACAGTTCAAAATGTGTTTGGAGGAACAAGTTCAAGCTCAAGTTCAGGTTTACTTTTTTTTTTACACAAATAGTAAAAAGAAATGCAGCCACACATCAAAAATTACAAAAGTTCTTACAGGTCCAGATTCAATATGAACTAAACAAAACAAATGATAAACCAACATAATTACTCAGGAAAATTGTTAGGTTAAAAAATAAAACATGAAGTAGATGGTTAAAATATGAATAAATAAGTACAGAAATGAGTCAATAAAAACAGCAATCAATAATCAAATTAGCTAGGACTTATTCCTCAGTGTAATGGCTCCCACTACCTCCTTGACAGACGCTGGATGGCTCTACGGCCAGGATTTCGATGCATGATCTCTTCAGGATCTTGAGGGAATAATGGAACACGACCCGAGTGTTAATGCTTAAAACAATAGAACCGGCTTCCGAAGTACAGTTCATGAAGAGTCCAGCCGAGTCTTACTGAGTCGATGATTCCTGGTAATGCCTGAAAGCCGTCGTTGACTGGGAAGACGTGATCCTTCCCGTCGGCTATCGTCCACAGCTGGAAGGGAACGTTTGCAGTGCAACGTGAACAGACTGTACGTGATTGGTCCCCCTTTGATGGGTTGTGAGGCGATGGGTTGTGAGGCGATGGGTTGTGAGGCGATGGGTTGTGAGGTGATGGGTTGTGAGGCGATGGGTTGTGAGGCGATGGGTTGTGAGGTGATGGGTTGTGAGGTGATGGGTTGTGAGGCGATGGGTTGTGAGGCGATGGGTTGTGAGGCGATGGGTTGTGAGGTGATGGGTTGTGAGGTGATGGGTTGTGAGGCGATGGGTTGATGGGTTTACCTGTGTTTCATTAAAGTCCTTCACTCCCACACAGTAGACCGTTGCACCCAGCTGGCGTGCTCTGCTGGCCTGAAAGAACACAACGACGTCAGAGACGAAACACACAACGATGATAAATGGCTACTATATAACACACGTTCGAATAAGAAGTTAAAAGCTGACACGTTGGCGTGTTTATATCATTCTCCACTGTAATACTGTATTGTGGCGGTTTGATCTTCCTCCCTTTACGATATATTATGGCTGCCTCGTGTGACCCCTAAAGTGAGTGAACAACATTCCTACCTCTCTCTCGGCCAGGTCAAACTGATCCTCTCGGAGCTCGCCGTCGGTCAGCGCGATGATGACGCTGGCGGTCCGGTAACCTTCGGGGGGAAGCGCGGCAGACATGTTAGTCACATGTTAGTGACTTGGAGGAAGCGCAGCATGTCATGTGCGTCACATGTTACTGACGTGGAGGATGTGCAGCCGACATTGTAGCCACATGTTATTGAAGGGCGGCAGACATGTTAGTCACATGTTATTGACCTGAAGGAAGCGCGGCAGACATGTTAGTCACATGTTATTGACCTGAAGGAAGGGCAGCAGACATGTCAGTCACATCATAGTGGCCTGGGGGAAGGGAGGCAGACATGGCAGTCACATGTTAGTAACCTGGAAGAAGCTAATATTAGTAACCAGGAGGATGCCCAGCACACGTTAGTCACATGTGAGTACCCTGGAGAAAGCGCAGCAGTCATGTTAGTAACATGTTTATAACCTCGAAGAAACACATGTTAATGGCCAGGAGGAAGCACAACCGTCATGTTAGTGACCTGGAGGAAACGTGGAGACATGTCGGTTTAGTAACCCGGTATCACGCGATTTCGTGCTCATGCGCACAAACGTTAATCTGTGCGCATCGTGTCCCAGATCACGATTGTCAGACTTTTTTTAGTGCTGCACAGAACGAAATGTAAACCAATGCATTCTGAATGGGAGCGTTCCCCGACATTTAACGTCGTTTTTGAGGAGGTCTGCTTACAAATCAGAAATGTTGACATATATATAACTAGATAATAATATATACAGATATATAACTAGAGGGTGCACTGTACTATCTGCGCTCACCCCTTCTGAAGCTTCTCTCTCTCTCTCTCTCTCTCTCTCTCTCTCTCTCTCTCTCTCTCTCTCTCTCTCTCTCTCTGTCCCTCCCTTTCTCTCTTTCTCTCTCTTGTTTCGTTTTGTGGAGCACGTCAATTGTCGGGGAACGCTCCCATTCAGAATGCATTGGTTTACATTTCGTTCTGTGTAGCACTAAAAAAGTCGGACAATCGTAATCTGGGACACGATTCAATAGATTAATAACATTTGTGCGCATGAGCACGAAATCGCGTGATACCGGGTTGGCTTAGTGGTTGAATGCCATGAACAGCACTAGAGTGATCCTAAAGAGCCACTCGCGTTTATCAAACTTAAAACAGCTGATGCATGTGTGTCCCAGACATCAAGAAACTGGTAGATGTATTATTCTCACCATCCCCTGTTGCATAGTAGATCTGTTCACTGGCCTGAAGGTAAAATCACACAAAGGTTTCCTTCAACACCAATGAAGTTAAATACACCCTTATATTGGCATGAGACACACCATCATCCTAATGACTCGCTACATAAAACAAGACATATTTGATTCATCACAGATGTTGACTTTGATGGGTGTCACCGCAGCACACGTACAGGACAGAGAAGTATTAGAAGTGAAAAAAAAAAACGACAAAATCCAAAATCTGACTGAAGCGCTTACCCGTTCAAAACCTTTGTGCATGGCAGTGTCTCCTCCTGGCTGGACCATGCGCAGCTGCTCCAGTCCGTGGCCTATCCTCTCCCTGCAGCTCACACACACAAGACCACAGGCAGCAGGACGACCTTGAGTAAGCAGTCGGGCAACGGAAGGGGTTTTGTTTTGATTCCTGTTTATTTATTTTCTTGCCTGTCTTCAGTTAGTTCCATCACAGTCCTTCCTTCTTTTGAGAAAACAATGAAGGACATCCGAAGCTGAGGACTAACAAGAAAACACATCCACCATTTGAATATATAAATCACGGGACACACAGTAGAGAATGGATCTCTCATGTTAATATGTTGATAGGTACAAGTGGTATTCAATCTTCTTTTTAAATCTTTATTTGTTTGTTATCTTGTAGTTAATCAAACCGACCTGATGAACTTGTGAGCCAAATGGTCCACAAAGTAATAGATCTCATTCCAGTGGTGCTGCACACTGCCAGACCTGGGAGGACAAGGCAAATTTATTCATTGACGACCTCTTTAAACCTTTGGGAAAATGCTCATGAAGTTAAGTACACCACTCAGTGTTGACAGAACGATGCTAGATTTAATACAGTGGCATTGCGCTCTGCTTATGATCCAAACAAAATCAAAATCGAAAGCCGAAAAACATATCCTGTCCCTATGGAACTCTATAGGATGACATCACAGAAGGAATGAATGGTTGATTAAAGCATTGTTGTGATTTTGCTTTGAGTAATCACCGTTCATGCAGCCAGATATGTAGACTGAACAAATTCTCAGTCTCTCCAGGTAAACATCTGCACATTGTTCTGGGGTTCTGTTTCGGCTCTCTCCTTGTGTTTCCATTCCTACTACCAGACGACTTCCCAGAAGACACAGAGAGCCAAGAGCTCCTCTCTCTGGAGCGTCTGGCTCCGATGGAGAAACGGTTTCTGAGACACTTATTGTTATCGTTCAAGAATAATTGTTTGGATTAAGAGTGATACATAAGATTAAGAGTACTGATTAAGATCGAGAGTAATGGTTTAGATTGAGACTAATGGTTAAGGTCGAGAGTTACAGTTTGGATTTAGAGTAATAGTTCAGATTAACTTTAATAGTTAGGATTCCACAAAGAACAAAGCCCTATGGAGTGCTTCAGAAAAGCAAGTAAAACAAAATGCTAGGGAAGGTTAAGTCATGATAACGTAAGATAAGTATAAAGGAGGGGGGGGGGGGGGGTAGGGTATTTAGTTTGTAGGTAGAAGGTAGATTTATTTTATTCAGACAATAATCTGGTGTATTTTAGAATGGAAACCCATACAGGGTTAACATACAAAGCATTTTTCTTTCAACAACGTTTACAGCTGTCTCTTGCTTTGAGCTCAGATAATAAAAAGGTGATTCAGACAGCAGGTTTCTGCCTGGAGAATCCATCAACAACGAGATGTAGTGATGTCACAAATAGCCCTGCTTCTGACGGTCAGTTGCTACACAAGCTGTGCCGAATTGTTGATAAACAAGAGGTGCCAAAACTGATGATATTCAGAGTTCCAACATTCACAAAGGGCACTGATTGTGACTGTCAGTTAGTATTCGAGCTGTGCCAAATAGCAAATTTTACATTGATGAAATAAAATCCCTGTGTCAAAAGCCAAAGAAAGCTTTGATCTTAAGCTCTTGAGTTCCGAATTGAAGTACTGCTCATGACTGAAAGTGGAAAAACAAACAACATGTGTTTCTCGAATGCTGAAGCAGCAGCTTCATTATTGAACAAACAAAAAACTGTGATTCAGTTCTGTTCAGCAGCGGACCAGCAAGTATGGTTTCCATCCTTCCACAGAGCCCACTGCAAGCTCTACGTGGCGTCATAAGACTCATCTATTAAATACTTAGGAGCATTCCCTTTTAGACTAGCAACAACCATAACCCTAAGAATTTTAGACCATTTATAATCATGAAGCTATCATTAGCTTGAGGCTATCATTGATAAGCATGAAGCTATCATTTACATGGATAAAGCTATAATTCATATGCATGAAGCTATTATATATAAGCATGAAATTAATATCATTGAAAAGCATTAAACTTAGCTATCAATCATTTATAAGCATGAAGTTATCATTAATAAGCATCAAACTATTATTCATAAGCATGAAGATATAATCTATAACCATGAAGCTATCATTAATAAGAATCAAACTATCGTTCATAAGCATGAATATATAATTGATAAGCATGAAGCTATCATTCATAAACATCAAGCTATCATTTATTTGCATGAAGCTATCATTTATAGCATGAACCCACCTCCATCAAGCTATTTATAAGCATGAATCTATTATTCATAAGCATGAAGCTATCATTTGTAAGCATACTGACGTCAAGTCACCCCCATGACCCCCTGTAAGATGCATCTTCTGATCTGACAGTTATAATATTCTAATAAATACACTTATTCAAATTAACATTGAATATACTTTTATATATATATATATATATAGATATAGATATAGATATAGATATAGATATATATGCACACACACACACACACACACACACACGCACACGCACACGCACACGCACACACACACACACACACACACACACACACACACACACACACACACACACACACACACACACACCCACACACACACCCAGACGAACACAGACACACACATATGCAAACTCTTTTTTATGCATGTATCTACTCTCTCTTGGCCCCAACAAACACTGATGGCTTTCCCAACCCCAACTTGGAAGAGGTTTGCAGCCACGTGTCTGTGATGTTTACACCAACACCACATTCTAGACTCTAAAGCAACCACTCTGCAGCACAAGAAGCAAAGGAAAGAGGGCATCACGCTTACTTGTCCAGAACAAAGAAGAGGTCAAATCCTCCGTAGCAGGAGGATCCCACAGCCCGCTCCTGTGCATAGATGCTCTGCATTGCACAGCCCGCCACCAGGAAAGAGGAAAGTATTCCCAGTACCTGCCTGCACCAGCCCGAGGGCATTATCCCCTCCGACTGCCTCCCCACTGCACCTCCCCTGGAGATACAGAGAGAGAACAGCAGCAACTCAATGAGAAAAGTTAAAAAACTTTCTTGATTCCTCTTAAAGTTGTCCCTCGACAAACGACTTCAGACTTCTGCATCGGTTCCCCATCTCACAGCGGCAGATGTGAGTTGAGGAGAAGGAGGAGGAGGAGGAGGAGGAGGAGGAGTGAAGGGTATTGAGACCAGCAATGTTTTCGTTTCTCCTCTCCCCACACTGAAATCTCTTTAGCGGCTGGTAACTCTGCCCTTGAGCTCTGCGCTTAATTTCTGTGGTTTATGTTAAAGCTCAAACCTTATTTTCTTTAAAGGTATTCTTTTGAGTTTATTTTATTCGGTTCTTTGGGTATTCTTGTTTTCATCCATTTGAAAGTATTTGTGTTTATTTGTGTCATAGTCTGTGCACTATTGCCACTCAGTGGTACACAATGGAACTTGAAATAGTGGGTAGGAAGACTAACGTTTTAAATAAAAGAATGTCATGGATAAGAAATAATTGTACATTCGCTCATTGCA
>NC_082385.1:9499696-9512196 GCF_031168955.1 Gadus macrocephalus
GGAGGGGGATGTGAGGAAGAGGGTGTGGGAAGGGGATGGGACGAAGAGGATTTGAGGAGGAAGATGCGAGGAAGAGGTTGTGAGGAGGATGTGAGGAGGGGGATGTGAGGAAGATTATGTGAGGAGGAAGATGTGAGGAGGAAAATGTGGGGAGAAGGATGTGAGAATAAAGATGTGAGGAAGAGGATGTTGGGATTTGAGGAGTATTCGGTGAGGAGGATGGGAGGAAGTGGATGTGAGGAAGAGCGGTGTTCTTTTGCCAGAAACAACAATCTGTAGCTAATTCTGTGTTTCGGGGAAAGTAACATCTAGTACTTACAACTCTACTCCTTACTACTACCACTTATAGACTGCCTGCCTCTACCTTACAGGCAGCCAGCGAGCCATATTCCGACAGGCCATGCGACACTGGGAGAGGCACACGTGCGTGACGTTCATCGAGAGGTCTGGCGAGGAGAGCTACATCGTGTTCACCTACCGACCCTGTGGGTGAGTCACGTGCACGCTCATCAGGCATCACACGGGCACTATGCACCGAGAATATCATATGTTTTGTACTGCAGATAGAGTGAATGCATAAAAAAAATCCTTTTAAATGCGATGGATACTTTCTCTCTGGTTGAAATGATTCATGATTGGAAGAGATGTTCACTTCATGAATGTGTTTTCTATCTGATGTTAGACCTCTCACACTGTGTTCCCAAATTCCCCACCTGAGATTATTACATTTCAATCTACTATACAGCAAAGTGACGAAGTGCAGGTTCCATCCAACGTTACATTGATAGATGAGTTCGCCTGAAAGGGGTGATATTATACCACCAGGTTTTATAATGCCTTTTCCTGCAGTTTAGTGACATCACAAGTGGGAGTGTCCAACTAGATGTATGCTGGATAGATCAGTCTACCAGACTACCCAGTGGACTGCATACGTTGCTTTTCTATCCATCTAGGTGGACACTCAGGACGCACTAAAACACAGGAAACAGTCGATCTTTTTTGTAATGGCTAATCCCTGGTGGCATAATGTCACTCCTTTAACACCATTTTATACACTTAACTCAATGGACCTATTCCTTCTATACACTGTTTAATAAATATAATCATCACCATCAAAAAAGATGTTACTGAACTTTAAACCATTTCCTCCGTGGTCAACAAAACTCTGGGATCAACACGAAAAGTCGTCAAAGTGTGTGTCTTTGTCTTTATCTGTGTCTGTATGTGTCTAGGTCTATATCTGTGTCTGCGTTTGTATCTGCGTCTATCTCTGTGTCTGTGTCATGTCTGTATCTATATCTGTATCTATATCTGTGTCTGTATCTGTATCTGTGTCTGTGTCTGTGTCTGTCTCTGTCTCTGTGTCTGTATCTATATCTGTGTCTGTGTCTGTATCTGTGTCTGTGTCTGTCTCTGTACCTGTGTCTGTCTCTGTCTCTGTGTCTGTGTCATGTCTGTAGCTATATCTGTATCTATATCTGTGTCTCTGTGTCTGTGTCATGTCTGTATCTATATCTGTGTCTGTATCTATATCTATATCTATATCTGTGTCTGTGTCTGTATCTGTATCTGTGTCTGTGTCTGTCTCTGTATCTGTGTCTGTCTCTGTGTCTGTCTCTGTCTCTGTGTCTGTGTCTATATCTGTGTCTGTGTCTGTGTCTGTCTCTGTATGTGTCTGTCTCTGTGTCTGTGTCTGTGTCTGTGTCTGTGTCTGTGTCTGTATGACAGCTACAGGATATCTGCTGTGATACTGACGTCTTCTGGTCTACTCAGGTGTTGCTCCTACGTGGGGAAGAGAGGAGGAGGACCTCAGGGTGTCTCCATAGGCAAGAACTGCGACAAGCTGGGCATCGTTGTCCACGAGCTGGGTCACGTGATCGGCTTCTGGCACGAGCACACCCGGCCCGACCGCGACGACCACGTCAGCATCGTCAGGGACAACATCCAATCGGGTAAGCTGTGTCTCATAGCCCGGTTAGGATGAGTCGTTACAGAAATCCAGCCTTTTATATCTGTGTTTAAAGGTTATAGTTGGGTACGTAGCTCTTATGAGAGCTGCGTAGATTAGTTTATATATTATTGTCTGGTGGTTGGGTATTCTTTGTTTTGCTTTGTATAGTCCTTGCTAAATCAGATAAATGTGGCTTAATTGACACGAAAGCCAAATGAAGTCAGTGAAATATTTCTGTTTGCAATGTATAGGCTCTAAACTATTGGTCATGTTCCGGCACTGTGTAGTCCTTCTCCTTAGCTCTCCTTATAGAGAGCAACCTAATAGACAGAAACCTAGCACACCTAATAGGCCCATGTTCAGTATCGCTCCCATTGGTTCTCTAACAGTTAATCAACCGATTCCACATCACTAATGTTGTATCGGCCGATGCCTCAACCATCATTCGGTCTCTCACTCCGCCTTCCTCCATAGGACAGGAGTACAACTTCCTGAAGATGGAGCCGGCCGAGGTGGACTCCCTGGGGGAAGAGTACGACTTTGACAGCATCATGCATTACGCCCGGAACACCTTCTCCAGGTTGGAACGCCTGCTCATGAGCCTCGTGCAGACAGTACTTAAAACAATTTTAAGAACTACTCCCAAGTGGTGGTTTTATCGCTGTCAGGCAGCCTTCATTGACGTCCACTCTGCAGGACCTTTATGATGTATCTCAAGACACGGTGGGGAACCTCAGGGATTACCTCAAAAAGCTTTGCTAACCCTCTTCTTTTTTATTTCTGCATCATGAACGTCAACCTTTCACAACCCTTTTTTCTCTCTTTCCTTGGCCTCTCATCCTTCATCGTCCAAGTGGTGAGGAGTGATGTAAGGAGAGGGGAGGCCGTAATGGGTGAGGGTCCTATGTGGTAGGAGGTTGAGAGGATCTGCGGTGTGGTTCTCATGAGGTCCTGCCATGTGTGATTTTTCTTAAAAGGGGTGTGTTCTTAGACACCATCGTTCCTCGTGATGATGTCAGCGGAGCGAGGCCTCCCATTGGCCAGCGGACCAGACTCAGCCAGGGGGACATCGCTCAAGCTCGCAAGCTTTATAAATGCACCTGTAAGCTACGTGTTCACGCGTGGACTTGGGTCTTCAGACATTGTTTTGACACCGTGATTGTTCGTCACAATGACTTTCTACTGACAAATAACGACTCACTGTTCCCTGCTGATTTGAACACACACACACACACACACACACACACACACACACACACACACTATTCACATGCTAGACCTCACCACATGACCAGTTACTACTTGTACTTCATATCGACACCACATCGTAACAATAGTCCATTAACGATGAGAATAATCAATGACTTAATTGAACATCCCATCTCTATCGGCGGTACACAGCGTGTGGAGATAGTCTGCAGGACAGCTCTGGGAACCTCTCCTCTCCTGGGTTCCCCAACGGCTACGCGCCCTACTCCAACTGTGTGTGGAGGATCTCCGTCACACCAGGGGAGAAGGTAGACACCATAAGATCTAAATGACTCCTCTCTTACCCAGCAAACCCCTCGAGCACTAACCCTAACCCTGGCCCTTTCCTGTACGATCGGTCCCTCGCAGATCGTTCTGAACTTCACGGCCATGGACCTCTTCAGAAGCCCCCTGTGCCGGTACGACTACGTTGAGGTCCGGGACGGCTTCTGGAAGAAAGCCCCCCTCAAAGGTCTCTACACGGGGGGCATCTTAGGAGTAGGACGTCTCTCACCACAAGACATTATTAGAAGTGGATCTTCTCCAGATAATCACTAGTCCATAGTAGCAGACAGATACATTAGAAGGTTTTCTAAAGAAAAGATATAATCTACTTTTACTGGGGTTAATAATCTCAGTTTACTGGGGGATTTACTTTCTTTTTTTTTAAAGGCCGTTTCTGTGGAGACACGCTTCCAGAAACCATCGTCTCTACAGACAGTCGTCTGTGGATCGAGTTCAGAAGCAGCAGCGACTGGCTGGGAAAAGGCTTCTCAGCGGTCTACAAAGGTATCTGGTCGCTGGTCACTCTTCGAGGTGTTGACACACCTGGTTCCATCAAGAGCCACCAAGACGATTGACCACTGCTATCATTGGGGGTCCAACAGACTCTTTCCACAGAGGGGTCATCCTAGGACAAACACAGGTGCCGCTCATAACACTAATTATGGGTCTGCTCATTTTATTTACCAAGCGTGGCGAGTGGACTCATCTTAGCTAGTAGTGTAAAGAGTGACACCTCTGTTTCTCCTACGATGATACCTCTGTGTAAAAAGGTTATATTAGAACCTTACTTAACCTAGACAGAACCTAACTCACCCTAACCTGGCGGACCACTAATCCTCTCCTTCTCTTTCGGTGTGCATTCATGCAGCTATTTGTGGAGGAGATGTGAGGAAAGACACAGGAAGGATCCAGTCCCCAAACTATCCAGATGACTATCTGTCCAACAAAGAATGTGTGTGGATCATCACCGTAGCCCAAGACTTCCGTGTGGGCCTCTCCTTCCGGTCATTTGAGGTAAAAAGTTGAGAAAGAAGTGACATTATATTTGTGTTAAGATTCGGATGGTTATCGACACTATAGTTAAAGCTATGTTTTGGGCTATACATTGGATGAGCAGGTCATTTTCCCTGGGCATCTTTTTCAAAGGTATACTGCAGATGGTGTTGTTCAAACCGACAACCTTCAGGCTGGGGGTCAAATACTCCCCCTAGACATTCCTGCCCTCCCCGCTCGTATTTCAGAGAAGATATAATGTGACATAGGCTACCCCCCCGCCAGATTGAGAACCACGACAGCTGTTCCTACGACTACCTGGATGTGAGGGATGGCGGTTCCGCCAGCAGCCCCCTGCTGGGTCGCTTTTGTGGCCGCGACAAGCCTGCCGACCTCCAGAGCAGCTCCAACCAGCTCTGGATCACGTTCGTGTCCGACGGCTCCGTCAACAACGCTGGCTTTTCCGCCACCTTTTTCAAAGGTTTGGATATTTCAGTAACCAGCACTTGTTGTCGAGGAGCTATTTTTTTATCCCATGAGGTTGAAATAAAACGGCCATAAAATGGAAATGAAGAAAACACACATTAATACATAAATAATAGTAGGGTTAGTAAGTATTCATATTCAAGTATTCATCAATTAAAAAATGACTTGACTTCGATACTGAATAAATCGCTCACTCCCCTGCTCTATGTCGGTCCCCAGAGACGGACGAGTGTTCTGCACCAGGCAGGGGCGGCTGTGAGCAGCGCTGTCTGAACACGCTGGGCAGCTACACGTGCGCTTGTGACCCCGGGTACGAGCTGCTGTCCGACGGGCGCCGCTGTGAGAGTGAGTTCACGGAGCAGATCTCGCACTCCTTTCTGCACTTTGCTCTTGCTCGTGTGTGTCATCTTGAATGTTTATCTTTTACCAGTAGAGGGAGTAAGAGGACAAATTATTTGTAAAGTCAGGCCATATTGACAATGAATGCAAATCTTGTAGTCTTTGATATCACATGTATCTTCAAGACCTATCAGGTACAATGCATTGTATTCATTTAAATTGGTCTAACGTCTTCTTTGTATTTAGTGAGCCTTAGTTGATTCATGCAAAGTATTTCGCTTGTTCTTCTCATGGATGACGGTTAGATAGTGAGTTGATTATTTAGTTGTTTGACTTCTGGTTCTTGAAATCGGCAAAGAATACTCTATATATATGTATCAGGTCCCAGCCATGAGGTGCAGTTTCAGATCTGAGCTACAAGTCGGACCCAGTACCTCTAAACAGAGCTCTCTGTCCCTACCAGCAGCGGCCTGCGGTGGGTTCATCACAGAGCTGAACGGTTCCCTGAGCACCCCTGGGTGGCCCAGAGAGTACCCGCCCAACAAGAACTGTGTCTGGCAGCTGGTGGCCCCGGCCCAGTACTGCATCACGCTCGTCTTCGATGCATTCGAGACCGAAGGCAACCATGTAGGTGGTGGCACCTCGACCACCTGCACGATGGATGATGGATAGGGGATGATGGCTGGATGACGAATGAATGATGGTTGATGGATTAATGGATAAATGATGGATGGATAGATGATTGATGGATGGATGATTGATGGATGATATATGAATGATGGCTGGATGATGGGGGCGGGGGGGGGTTGAGTGGTTTCTCAGGGTGTTCAACTAAGGGTGCTGCACCAGTGTGTTGGCTCCCAGAAGGTCTGTAAGTATGACCGGTTGGTAGTGAACAGGGTTCTGACCCGGTGGAGGTGAGCAGGGTTCTGACCCGGTGGAGGTGAGCAGGGTTCTGACCCGGTGGAGGTGAACAGGGTTCTGACCCGGTGGAGGTGAGCAGGGTTCTGACCCGGTGGAGGTGAGCAGGGTTCTGACCCGGTGGAGGTGAACAGGGTTCTGACCCGGTGGAGGTGAGCAGGGTTCTGACCCGGTGGAGGTGAACAGGGTTCTGACCCGGTGGAGGTGAGCAGGGTTCTGACCCGGTGGAGGTGAACAGGGTTCTGACCCGGTGGAGGTGAACAGGGTTCTGACCCGGTGGAGGTGAGCAGGGTTCTGACCCGGTGGAGGTGAACAGGGTTCTGACCCGGTCCGTTGGCTCCCTGCAGGTCTGTAAGTATGACTACGTGGAGGTCAGCAGTGGCCGGAGCCCGGCCGACTCCAGGCTCCACGGGAGGTACTGTGGGTCGGACACGCCGGGGAGGATCACCTCCACGCTCAACAACCTGAGGGTGGAGTTCAGGTCCGACAACACCGTGGCCAAGGCCGGCTTCCAGGCCCGCTTCTTCTCTGGTGAGTGCACAACAAGACGTGTAGCGGCAGCTTTACAGGTGTCAAAAAATGACAGATGGATGGATGGATGGATGGATGGATGGATGGATGGATGGATGGATGGATGGATGGATGGATGGATGGATGGATGGATGGATGGATGGATGGATGGATGTTACAAATAGAATAAGAGTTGAAAACAAGTATAAGGTGTTGCACAGTTTAATGGCACCGGGGACAATGGAGTTCTTCAGTCTGTTGGTGTTGCACTTAGGGAGGAGCACCATGTCGCTGTACAAGCTCCACTGGTGGCTGATGACGGTGTGCAAATGTGCTGTTATTTAGTCAAAGCCTAATTTATGCTGTAAAGTTTTACATTGGAACACGATGTTTACATGACGCGTCGCGTTGTGTTGTATAACACGCAGGCTTCTGTTTCCCCCCCCCCCCCCCCCCCGCGCAGATAAAGATGAGTGCTCCCATGAGAACGGGGGCTGCCAGCAGGAGTGCGTCAACACCTTCGGGAGCTACATCTGTCGCTGCCGCAGAGGATTTGTGTTGCACGGGAATAAGCACGACTGCAAGGCAGGTACCGTTGTGCGGTTGAATTGATTTGAGTTTTGTCCTTAGATTCTACATTTAACGATGCTATATAAAATCGGGTTCGTCAAAGGGACAAGGAGAACAAAAGTCAGTCTGGAGGAATTCTTGAATGAGAACCAGAAGTTCCTAACAATCCGTTTGGTCTCCTGTGAGATGGGGCTTCAAATTCATGCTTGAACGTTTCCAGCGGGGTGCGACCAGATGGTGACCGCTTTGACGGGTACCCTCAGCAGCCCCAACTGGCCGGACACCTACCCCAGCCAGAAGGCCTGCACCTGGTCTCTGGCCACCCTACCGGGCCACAGGATTAAAATAGTATGTTGGCCGCCAGAGGGCGCTATTTCTTATGTAAATCTATACGATTGAATAAAGGTAGAATATGCAACGTCTGCGATTTCAAGCCAGCTGCAGACAGTTTAGAGAAAAATGAAAGCTCTGCCTTTCCTGCTCTCTATTATCTCCCAACCGAGTCTACCCTAAAAATGGGAGGCTAGCTCAAATGTAAGATGACATTTCTCTACCTTTTTAGCTCCTTAAAGTTACCTTTAGTTTATAATCCTCCATCATAATTTTCAGGCTTTTAATGAGCTTGACATGGAGGCTCACCTGGAGTGCGTCTACGATCATCTCCAAATCCACGACGGAGAAGACGCCCGTGCGCCCAGTTTAGGACGTTTCTGCGGCGCCACGAAGCCCCCCCCTCTCATCTCAAGCGGCAACCAGATGTTCCTGCGCTTTTACTCTGATAACTCAGTCCAGAAGAGGGGCTTTGAGCTCTCCCATAGCACAGGTAGGCATCAAGGGAAGGATACATCAACAGGTAGGCATCAAGGGAAGGAGATGTCAACATGTAGTTATCAAGGGAAGGAGACATCATCAGGTAGGTGTCAAGGGAAGGAGACATCAACATGTAGTTATCAAGGGAAGGAGACATCATCAGGTAGGTGTCAAGGGAAGGAGACATCAACAGGTAGGCTTCAAGGGAAGGAGCCATCAACTGGTAGGCATCAAGGGAAGGAGAAATACACAGGTAGGCATCAAGGAAAGGAGACAAACAGAGTTTATCTGAACTCACTGTCAAACCCCCTGTGAAAGAAAAGACAGATGGACAGGAATGATCTGTTTGTCAATACTATACCGTGTGCTTAGTGTTTGCAAAATATACGTCTCCACACATAATGCTACGCTGTCTGCTACAGTGTGCGTGCAAAATATACGTTTCCACAGTAAATGCTATACTGTGTGGGACAGTATGTGTTTCTCCACATTTCAAACTAACTTTAGACAAAACAGTCGAGCAGAATATCAATTATGTGTGTTTTTCTGCCCGGGCCGCATTCCTTGTGTTATTTTTTCTTTTTATGACCTCCGCAGTCCCGACCCGTCTCTCATTCCGTGGTCTCGCGTCCCCAGATTGCGGCGGGGCCCTCAGAGCCGAGGTCCAGGCCAGAGACCTGTACTCACACGCACAGTTCGGCGACAACTACCCGCCCGGCGTCGACTGCCACTGGGTGGTGTGGGCGGAGAAGGGCTACGGGGTGGAGGTAGAGTTCCTCCTCTTCGAGACGGAGGAGGAGACGGACTGCGGCTACGACTACGTCGAGCTCTACGACGGCGCTGACCTCAACGCCCCGAGGCTCGGCCGGTACTGCGGTAACGGGGTGAGGTGGCCATCTTGAAATGCTCTTGTTGTTGTTGTGGTTGTTGTTGTTGGTGGAAAAATGCATGTGTTTTTCTCATGAAAAAGGAATGACCCTCAACACTGGCCTCTGCCTGCTGTATGAATTCTTTAACAATAGATGAGTCATTTCCATGTAGGCCAAAACCATAGAAAACACACCATTGTTCCAATTGGGGAATAACCCTTCTTGCTATCTACTCAAGAGGTGATGGAAAATAGAAATGAACCCCTCCACCCCCGTTGTCTCAAAGAAAATATGCAAACTACATATTTCCTGATGTCAGACTCCCTGACATCAGGAAAAAGTGGTCTCAGAGTTCAAAGCAGAGAAAACTAAAGAAAGTAGTCAACGGAAATACTGCAGGCTAGCTTAAACAAGGACATTCAATACTCTTTAAATAAGCCATGTGTCATAACAGTCGTCCTTAGAGCTCTAATGTATGACTATACATAAACGTGGAGCCTAACCGTGCTGTCTTTGAACTCACTACTTCCCTTTCCCCAGCCGCCAGAAGAAGTGTATTCGGCGGGCGACACGATCGTCTTGCTCTTCCGTTCAGACGACAGCGTCAACAAGAAGGGCTTCCACCTGCGCTACAGCAGCACCAAGTTCCAGGACATGTTACACGACAGCCAGTGACTGCAGAACCAAAGGGGGTGACACGACTCCTGACAAACAGGGACGTCAAGCGAATGCATGATCGCAACGCCACGCGTGTGCAGAGGTTTAAACCATTGTTTGGCCATGGAAGACTGGATTTGAGACTGAACTCAAACCCACTCCTTACGAGTGGATCGATGCGTGACAGAGTTGTGTGTGTGTGTGGTAAGGATGTTGTAGAGTGTATTTATATGCGGCAGCGTGGTATTTATGGTTGTGATGTTGTAGTGTATTTATTGCTTGTAGTTTGTTTCAGACTGAGACCTTTGTTCTGAAGGCATCCGTTGTCTTCAATGCAATTTGTATTGGAGTTGATCTTCTTCAAGTATCTTGTTTCATTTACACTGGAGGACCGCATATAGAAATAGATATTACATATTCTGACTTTATTTGTTATTTTATTTTTCATTGAGACATTTTTTATTGAATCTGTAATATACATGATTAGTATTCCCTGGAAAAAACATTTAGAAGGTTGGAAGGTAAGACTTCATACAGGGTCAATTGAGATTTTGTCGTGCTGATCTGTCTTTCAAGTCCTTGTCCGTCTTTAATCAAGTAAGTGGTGCAATGAGACCTCCAGGTCTTCGAAACATGTTTGAACCTCTAAGTTAATGAATGTCCTCATGTTCAGCTGACCTCAGAGAAACTCTTCATTCAAGGTCCAATAGCTTGGAACTGATTAACCAACTATTCCAAAAATATATTTTATCACAGTCTCGCTCTCATGCCACTCAAGCGCTGACTATTTTTTAATCGTGAATTGGTGGTAATAATAATATATAATATAATGGCATTCAAATGTTAAAACTTCTGTTGTTTATAAGCGACCCAGTAAACATGTCTGTGATTCAGTAATGTTTGAAACATTACCAAAAATCGAATAAAAGGTCATAAGAACACAAATATTGCTATAGACTTTCTCTTTATCAGAAGAATATTACTAGTTAAGTTATTCACTAGTATTTGGTCCGAGATACGGCACATGTTCACCATTTGTTACATGTCTTTTTTTCACATTGCTGTAAATTTACGTTGTCAAACATACACACATAACCTACTCTATAAACCTTCCATTCTCGGGTCACATTTCCACCACCAAACACCAGGCACCCTCGTCCCCCCTTCCCCCCAAACCGGTCACCGACTTCACATATTCAGCACTGACCTCAGATCTTCGGCACGAACACCTTAAGCGGTTCGTTCTCGTGCACCTTGTCCAGGAAGCCCAGGTTGAAGTACGGGTACAGTGTTTCGGCGAAGCGCTCCCGGAACGTGTACAGGTGGGTCATGCTCTCGGCGTTGTAGAAGGACACCAGACCGCGCTTGTAGTCCAGGTAGACGGCAACGCGCGCCAGCGGCTCCTCCAGCGCCAGCACGCTGGGCGGCGACGTGCCCGCCATGTACTGCACGCCGTACGACAGCGACAGCGTCCAGAAGCCGTTGGCGGGCAGCGCCTTGATGACGCCCTTGCGGTCCACGGACTCCCGGGCCACGCCCACCGTCCACACGGCGCTGCTGTGCACCTCCACCTCCCAGTAGTGGCGCCCGTGTGTGAAGCCCTGGCTGCCCAGCAGAGAGAGCGCGGCGTTGAAGCGGTGCGGGTTGTCCTGTATGGCGCGGTTGAACGTCTGGTAGCGGACGCACGTCAGCGAGGACGTCAGGCTGAGCCACGGGTTGGCCGTGCTAGCGTTGAAGGTGATGGCGGCGGGGACTGGATTGGACAGAAACACAGACGCACAGCGGAGGAAAGAATTGTTATTAAAACAGACGATGTTAGACGGGCTGGTGACTAAGTTTGGCTAGTGCCTCATATGGGCTAGTGTCTCAGACAGGGGGCTTGTGTCTCAGACGGGGGGTCAGTGTCTCAGACGGGGGGCTAGGGTCTCAGACGGGGGGCTAGGGTCTCAGACGGGGGGCTAGGGTCTCAGACGGGGGTCAGTGTCTCAGACGGGGGGCTAGTGTCTCAGACGGGGGGCTAGGGTCTCAGACGAGGGGTCAGTGTCTCAGACGGGGGGCTAAGGTCTCAGACGGGGGGTCAGTGTCTCAGACGGGGGGCTAAGGTCTCATACGGGGGGCTAGGGTCTCAGACGGGGGGCTAGTCTCTCAGATGGGGGCTAGTCTCTCAGACGGGCTAGTGTCTCAGACAGGCTAGTGTCTCAGACAGGCTAGTGTCTCAGACAGGCTAGTGTCTTTGCAAGTGTGCAGCAGTACCTGGGTACAGACTCCCTTTGAGAGACTTCCACACTCGATACTGCAGGGGCCCGGCAAAGCGGCCCTCACACAGGCTGGGCGGCGTGAGCACGGGCCTCTCAAACTTCACATGCGGCCTGCCAAGAACAGCAAACACACAGATCTTTAGATGAGAGGAAATTCTCGGCTGGAGGAGAATTGAACCCCCAAACCCCTACCCCCGCCCCGCCCTCCACAGGATGACTCACCTCTGGAGCAGGGTCTTAATACCCTGTGGGAGGAAACACGGACACACGGGAAGAACGGACAGACAGACAGACAAACAGACAAAGATTGTTGTGATTAGAATTGCAACATCTTGCATGGAGGCTAAGCTGCTATGTTCACATGACATCAGAGGTTGGAAGCTCACGCAGTCCCAACACTCTTGGATCCCCCTGAGAAGGAGGGGGACGGAACGGGGAAAGTCCCAGACGGCTGAGCCCACCGGGGCCGCTCAAACCCAGACTCCGTCCTCAGCCAACCAGGGCCTCTCTCTGGAATCCTCAGCACAACCCAGCCCCTCTCTAACCGACGACCGCTAACTCCCAACAGCTACTTATCGCTCTCTGGACGAGGCGACGTCATCG
>NC_082385.1:9517196-9577196 GCF_031168955.1 Gadus macrocephalus
AGTTTAAGCGTAATTTAAGCGTGAACAATTCAGATTGACTCGTTGACCATAAATCGAGGATACTTGTCGTTTTATCATTCTTCTGTCAACAGCTTGTCTCCTGGTGCGCCTGCGTTCTGCATCTGATCAAGTCATTAGGGATATCGATAATGAACCGCCTCAATTTTGACCCATGCAAATTTGTCGTGTCGTTATTATAGTTAGACGTTCTCTGCCCCAAATCTATTTATGGGGAAATAATTCCAACCGTTGGTTTACTTTGTGTGAAGAATAATACCTTATACAGTCCACATCTAATTCTAAATGTGTTCCAATGAAGAGGTATGACGATAATTAGCAAGCTTATTATGGTGTTGTGACCACCAAACAAAACTCTGTAAATAAGAACTGAGCTGGGAGACATTGGCAGATAGGAGACTTGCAACTGCTGCAGTCACTATAGTTGATATACAACTAACAAGTATATTCTGGTGAGTGATCTTGTGTCAGCAGTCACCACCAGAATTTTCCAACGGTCCCGGGATGGTCCCAGTGTCCCGGGATGGTCCCAGGGTCTCGGGTTGGTCCCAGGGTCTCGGGTTGGTCCCAGGGTCCCAGGGCGGACCCAGGGCACCACGGTCCCGGGGTCCGACTATAGGCACACAGTGTCTAGTCCTGTCTGGTCTGGTGATGAAAGAGGAGCTGGAGGGTACAAAGGGTCTGGTCTGGTCTGGTCTGGTCTGGTCTGGTCTTGTCCGGTCCGGTCCGGTCCGGTCCGGTCCGGTCCAGTCCGGTCTGGTCTGGTCTGGTTCGGTCTGGTCTGGTCTGGTGGTGAATGTACATGTAGGGCATAACTCTGCATCGATACTCTGCTTTCGACATGTTGTCTTGTTGATGATTTTGTCTGCTTAATTAATTTGTGTGCGTGTGTGAGTGTGTGCGTGCGCGTGTGTGTGTGTTGTACTCCTGTCCACCGTCCTGGGCCACCTGCTGTGATCTTTTATTGATGCTGTTTTATGGAGGGTGAATTATTGAACAACTTACTCACGGATTTCATATTTCAAAATGTGCGGGAACTCCCCAGTTGATCTCTCTCTCTCTCTCTCTCTCTCTCTCTCTCTCTCTCTCTCTCTCTCTCTCTCTCTCTCTCTCTCTCTCTCTCTGTTTATTTGCCTCGACCAACACAGACGGTTAAACATACATTTAATAAACACATACAATAACCCTGCCAGTCATCACCCGTGGAACGCATGCACACACACACACACACACACACACACACATGCACGCACAACACACACACACACACACACACACACACACACACACACACACACACACACACACACACACACACACACACACACACACACACACACACACACACACACACACACACACACACACACACACACACCTCAGTATCACATCATCTCCTCACTCCTGCTTCTCTTCCCACTTCCATATCTAATAGAGATGAGAGATAAAATAACGCAACATAACTACAATGGAAAGGGAGCATTTATTACTGCAGAGAGCAGTTTCATATAACTAGTAAGAAACGTTTTCCATCTTGTATAAAATAGTTACGTTTAAACTTTAAAGTAATCCTAATGTTGTTGACCAGTGGCGGTAGGTCAATAGAGGGCGCTAGGGCGCCGCCCCTCCATGAAATATTCACTTGAATATATCTGCCAACTATTAATCAACTATTATCAATACGAAATAAATCAACAAAAATACTTAGCGTTTATCCTCGTTTAATTGTGTGATATACTCGTCACTGCCAGCAACCAATTAAATTCATCTGAACGTCAATTACTTGAGCTAGCTAGGCTAGTTATTGGTCATTCGAAATAAAGCCCTCCTCCAAGTCAGGGGCGCCGGCCACGTTGAAGTCATTTTAAGCTCGCTAACTTTTTGCTGTCTATCAAGCAGAGACAGCTTTTCATTGGCGCAGGAAAATTCGCCCTCGCGTCGCACCAGTGTGCGCCCCAGGCCAATGGTATTGCTTTTCTTTTTTGTTATCACCACATGATTGAACGAATCAACGAATCAATCAAATAGGCTACCTCCCTCAGCAGCAACCGCGCAACATTACACAACTAGGCTACATGTAGAGAAGAGATAGATCGCTAACTAGCAGAGAGTTGTAAGCACTTTCCACCCTTTTCAGTGGAGGAATTGGACTCCCCAAGCAATGTTATAGTCCCATATTTCTAACTGCATTTGAAGTAGACCATTGTGCATAGTTGCGCTTTTTGTGTGTATACAATTAAGAAAAACTGTAAAAGTGCCAACATTTAAATATTTTTTAATATTAATATATTTAAACAGGCTGATTATCATTTAGGGGGCCACTCAATGACATGCAGAAGTGTCATCAACACGCCCACTGAAGTGGTGTGAGAAATACAGACTTTCTACTCCTCATTCACATATAAGGTAATTTACATTTCATACAGAGAAAATACTACCCCAGGGGTAGTATTATTCAGGAGATTTTCAGGGTACAAATGTCAGGATATGTTGTTCACACATATGGCCCATCAGGATTTTCGGTTTTTATATGACAAAATGAACGACCCGCCATTGCTTGTGGAGGTGAGAAATTATCTCTTCCCTTCTTTTATCGCAATTTATACAGTCTATAGACAGAACGTGTTACCTGCAAGAGTTTTTCGACGGCGGAGCCGCCAGTTTAAAGAACCCATGGCATGAAAGTTTCACTTTCTGAGGTTTTCTAACATTAATATGTGTTCCCCTAGCCTACCTGTGCTCCCCCAGTAGCTAGAAATTTTGTTGGGTGTAAAACGAGCACTAGGCATTCTGCTCCGTCTTTGCAAAAACAAAGCTCAGACGCGCCGTTTTGGAATTTTCCCCATATGTCCTCATAAGGGGAGTTGCCACCTCCCCTTTCTCTACCTTGCCAGCCCCGAGAATTCAGCCAGCCAATGAGACAATGAGCTACGACCGTGCGAGCGCCACAAGTGTGTTTGTGTGTGTGATTACACACAATGTAACGCAAGTGTTGTACACCTCTTTGTTATTTTGATAACCGTTCTGCTGTTGGTGTTATGGCGCATAACATGTCGGTTCTTTGACATCTCTGGTATTTCCACAACGAGACTGTAGTGGGGGTTATCTCAGCCATGGTTGAGAAGGAATTGGGGGAATGGAACTTCAGCTTTGACTCCATGAAGTACATGAACTGCGACAGGGATGAGAAAGGGATTGTTGCCCGCGATTGTCTCCCGCCGGAGCCCCGCTGCCCGCCTCCCACTGCCGCAAAGCACCACCGCCCAGCAGCCGGCAGCCAGCAGCCGGCAGCCAGCAGCCAGCAGCCAGCAGCCAGCAGCCAGCAGCCAGCAGCCAGCAGCCAGCAGCCAGCAGCCAGCAGCCGGCAGCCGGCAGCCGGCAGCCAGCAGCCGGCAGCGGGCAGCCAGCAGCGGGCAGCGGGCAGCGGGCAGCGAGTGGTTCAGTCTACTTCAAATTGATATGGACGTTGGAGAACCCGACGCAGTTGTTTGAGATTAATAATATCGTCTGGAGGCGCACACAGCTTTTGGCCATGATAATATATATTATATGATATAGAGATATCTATGTATAATATGGTTATTATTCAGATATAGAGCTCCAGGACTCCCGCCGGAGCACCCGGAGTGTTCTAGAATATTTACACAAAGGCTGTGTGTGCCTCGACATTGCAATACATCCACTGTATACAGAGCGCATGGTACCGTGGCCGCAAGCTGCTCAGGGCCACACCCCCACCCTCCTCCTTGACCCGCCTCTCTCCTCCTCATTTGCATTAAAGCTACAGTGTACAGTGGGTTGCTGCGGTGTGTGCGTGTGTGTTCTTACCTGGGCGCGTGTGTCGATGGCGGAGCCGTTGGCTCGGCGAGTTTGCCGCTGCCTTTGTCTTGTCGTATGGTTTGTGCATGTGCGTGTGTGTGTGCGTGCGTGTGTGTGCGCTTCCGTGTATGAGTCGCTGCCTTTGTCTTGGCGTGCGATGTGTGCACGTGACTGTGTGTGTGTGTGTGTGTATGTGCGTTTCCATGTATTTTCGTGTGCGTGTATGTGCGGTGTGTGTATGTGGTGTATGTGCGTGATTGCAGTGTATGTATGCGTTCGCGCGTGCTGTGTGTGTGTGTGAGCTGCAGGCTGCTTGGCACATGCGCACATGAGTAACTTGAGTAACTGGTGCGACAGGCCTGCTTTTATAGTAGTAAGATATATACAGCATTTATATATATATATATATTATATATATATATATATATATATATATATATATATAAGCCACTACATCTCAGTAGAAGCTTTAAAGAGACTTTGAATACCAGCTTCCATAAATACAAATTATAATACTGTCTAACCCAAGTATAAAATAAGTTTCAATGTAGGGTGGGAATCTCTTGGCACCTCACGATTCGATTGGATTCCGATTGTGAGGTCAACGATTCGATTCTCTAGCGATTATCAATGCATCTCGATGCATTTTGATGTAACAATTTTTTTTATGTACATTTCCATGCGTGATTTTCAAAAATATATATATACATCTGGGTTTGCTACTCAGAGTTTGCTAATCACTTCCTACTTTTGTGATGATCATTAAAGACATCAACAGATTAATTAACTTATCTAATATTTCATAAGAGAGAAAGCTTTTGTCACAAATATGACTTTCTATGAACAATGCAATAATCAATGCAGCTTGCATTATAACAAAATATGGAAGCATGCAAAAAAAAGGTTTCAGTTTTATTTTATTTCAAATCTTTCTTTTCTATGTCATTAAAGGAAAAGCTGCTCTTGAATTAGAAGGAGTTCTTGTGTCTGGCTGTGAGTTTGCGTGCATGCAATGCGTCGGCTGAATCGCAATCGTGTGAAGACAAATCAGATTGGCCAATACACACTGAAGATAAATTCAATAATTTGAAAATTACAAAAATTATCCCTCTCTGGCGAACAGAATGTTGCAGCAGGCAAAAAAAAGAAAATAATATATATATTTTTTTATTTAATTCCGATTATTAATTTATCTGCATCGAGACAGAATCGTTCTAGCGAGAATCGCGATGCATCGAAGAATCAATTATTTTTCCCGCCCCTAATGTATTGCATAGGTTTGACAGCTAGCCGGTGCTAGCGGATAGCACAAACAGCTGGCATAAGCTAGCGGAGAGCACCATGTTTATGAAGGAATGGCTAAATACAATTAAGTAAATTAAATGATCAGATTACTAAGTGTTTGTTTTTTGTATATTTTCTGTTTATTTTGTATTTACTGATACCCCTAGCAATTTGAGCATGGGGGTTCCTGTCTTGTAACACACAGAGCCTTCAATAAAGTTGAATTGAGTATCCTGCAAGCTTGTTAACTTGCTTTAATTTCATGTATTTTCGTTCTCTCTTCAGGATGATGTGAAAGGAGGGGGATGCGGCCTGGTGCCCGAGGCCAATGGGACGGAGCCGTCTCCGGGGCCCTCCGGCCTGACTGAGGGGCCCAAGTGGCAGAGGCCCCGGATCACACGCAGCTCCTTTATGAAGTGCTGTCTCGTCAAGTGGATCATAGACAGCACAACTCCTCAGGGCCCAGGTATACACCCACCAATCAGAACACACACAACACACAACGACATCACAGCAAACTCATACACAAACACACGCAAACACTCACGTCCTCACACACACAAACGCACACAAACACACAGTTCAAAGCATAAACAGCCTAAACAGTGCTGAAATAACAAGAGAGGAGAGGAGAGAAAAGTGGAGAGGAGGAGAGGAAAGCAGAGAAGAGAGGAGTGGAGAGGAGACAGGAGAGAGGAGAGGAGAGGAGGAGATAACATGACAGGAGAAAGGAGAGAAAAGGAGAGGGGAGGAGAGAGGGAGTGGAGAGGACGAGAGGAAAGCAGAGGAGTGGAGAGGAGATAGGAGAGAGGAGAGGAGAGGAGAGGATGATAACATGACAGGAGGAAGGAGAGAAAAGGAGAGGAGAGAAGGAGTGGAGAGGAGAAGAGCAAAGCGGAGAAGAGAGGAGTGGAGAAGAGACAGGAGAGAGGAGAGGAGATTACATGACAGGAGAGAGGAGAGGAGGGGAGAGAAGAGGAGAGGAGAGGAGAAGAGAGCAGAGAGTACTTTCAAAAGGCATGAATTTTAATGCCTAGGTCCGGGCTCTGGTAGTTTATTTAAAGCTCTGTCGTCTCTCTCTCCCGGTGGACGGTTAAAAGGGGAAACCTCTGTCTTCATCGGATGCCACATTAGTTCAGCGGCCCGGTCAATCTATCGTCAAAATCCACTTCCTATTAAAGCCGAATGAATCCATTATATTGGTCATGTGGGACACAGTTTGCTCTACCTCCCTCATGCACACACACACACACACACACACACACACATGCATACACGCGCAAACACATGTGTAAGCGCTTGTTTACATTGGTAATTGAGTATGCTAACATCAATACTGCTGATTTATGTTGATGTTAAATATATTTTGACACACACATTAATACATGCACACAAACACAAACACACATGAATGCATACCTACAGGCTACCGCACACACACACACACACACACACACACACACACACACACACACACACACACACACACACACACACACACACACACACACACACACACACACACACACACACACACACACACACACAACAATGCCGGCATACAGGCTTACACTGACAGACACACACAAACAGAAGCTAAATGTAGTTTGTGGCATATTTGGATTTGACCAGTCTAGCGCCCCAATATTCCGGCCATGTCATTATCATACATCTTGCTTTTGTATAAGCAGACATATCCTCCACGACATGAAAGAACGAAGCGCACCGTACTAAAATCGTGGCCTCATTTTCTGCCTAATCTAAATGATTGAGGCTGCGCTGGAGGTCACCACAGCTAGAGACGTACGGCTCCCTTCCTCCACACAGCAACGCAGAACCAAACCCGTAGAACCCAACACAGAACCCACACAGAACCCACACAGAACCCATCCCGGCCCACAAAATGTCCGGTGTCCAAGTGATGTTAGGGTCCAAATGTCATGATCTGTAGTCGTCCAAGTTCACGTTAGATTTACATTTACCTTTAGGGCATTTGGCCAAAACTTTAATCCATAACGATTTACAATAAGTAAGAAAGAGAAACAATATATCGCTGTCGGTACAGTAAAGATATTAATAGAAACAAGTCCTGTTTAAATATATATATATACATAATATATATTCCTGTGACGTCAAACATGGCATTTCATAATACGGTCAGACCAAACCATTTTCAAACTACCCTATGGCTGTAAGAGAGAGATTATGTTAATATTAATAATAACCTAATTATATAAATGACCTTTATTTGATGTCCAGCGGGGTTTTGTGGCTCCGTTCCAACATGTTTGAGTATTGGTAATAGAGATCCATGCACAGTTACCTAATCTGCATGCAATTCAGCTCCTGTGGAGTGCAGGACCCTGACTGCTCAGTTTTGAACAAGCAGACATCTGTCTTGTGGCAAAAATGTTTGTAATGAATAATATACACTACCATTAAAAATACATTCCATTTCTAATATGTTTCTAATGCTCATTCACTCATTATAATACACTTGCATACATGTTATAGGTTCTTTATGTGATCCCTTCCCCTATAAAGTGATGTTCCCATATAAATCTTACCAGTGTGGTTGTAGGATTATTAGATTTTTTTATGAATATGTCATGATTCAAATTATTCATATTTAGAGTCTCAAATGTTCAATTTATTGTAACATTTTTGTAAATCTATCAAACTCACAAATGTGAAGGGCAAGCAGTGTTCCTATGAATAATTATATTATTGGATCAGTGGCTGGTTCGTAACACCATCTAGTGGTCACTATCTATTAATGCACCTAGATTGAGCTTCTTGTGCGGTAGAATTAACTTTGAAACTGTTGTTACTTTGAGGAAACTGGCTTCACTAAAACAAATCATATCATTAGATGTTCATCCAAACTACACCTAAGGTCAAATATTTTTTTTCATTTGGAATGTATTACCTCTCCAATAGAAGAGGACTATAACTAGAGGAAACAATAGTAATCGTTTGTCAAGAAAGGTTCTTGTTTAAAGTACAACGTGCAAAAGTCCCAGACAGTAGGTTAAGATGTAACAATGCCATAACTATTATGCTTGAAGGGACTATAATGTTGCCTATCAAAGCATTAAAGGCACCCAGTGCAACTTTATCTAAACATTCAATGAAAAATAAACATTAAATTTCTAGTCTTTTTTACACGTAGTAAGTTTCAAAAACTCCATACCATTGCATATCGACATTCAAGGAGCAAAGATGAGACGTCGTTGTGTGGTGAGAACTGATAGAAAATCGTAAACAACAACAATCGCCGGTGGGGAGAAGCCATTTTTCCATTGACTGGAAGCCTGCTTTATTTATTGTAGGTTACAAAAAATAAAGAAAATGGCGGCATTGTTGTTGTTATCGATTTTGTATCAGTTCTCACCACACAACGACATCTCATCTTTGCTGCTTAAATGTCGGTATGTAATGGTATGGAGTTATTGAAACTTACTACGTGTAAAAAAGACTAGAAATTGAATGTTTATTTTTAAGCCTCGAAAGTTGCACTGGGTGCCTTTAAGAAAACGATTTAGTTGATGTATCAGCAGAAGTGTAAGTATCCACTTCCATGCACTCTCTCTTCTCCGCCATCACAGACCACATTACATTATCCTGCCCAGTGTATTATCAAATCACGCGTTCACAATGTCACCCCCAGGTGTGGAATTAATCACTCATTACTCTCGTTTTACAAACACCCCCCCTTATGACATCACAGGCGGTGGTGTACAGACCGGTGCATAGTAGACTCCAGCCTAACCAGTTAGTGACAGGTTAGTCCCGCCCACCACTGTTGCCATGCCCACTTGTGGTTTGCAGAAACCTACTGTATGGCTCAAACCAGTTTGTGCAGCCCAGCAGCAAAGCCACCTTGCCCTTGAACTAACCATTATGTGGAAACTCCCACTTGTGATGTCACAAGGGGAGGGATTTGCAGTGACTCGTAAGGCCTAATCAACCTCAGGCACGGTGGTGTAACAGAAGTATTTCTGTGCCTTGATGGACAGTGAAGATGAACATTGAAGAGAGACAGGTCTGCGTGTTGACGAAGAGAGGGAATGACACCTCATCTAAGTCTCCATAAGGCCTATTGCGCACATGGTTAGCGCACTAGTGGGTGGAGCCATCGATTTATCGTTTACTTTTTATGACTAAAAGACTGCGGAAATATATGGACAGCAGCCGTAGCTCAGAAGGTAGAGCCGAATGGTTTATCTTCCAAGAAGATAAAGCTTCAATAAAACATTGTTTCTGTTGTGGAAGAAGAATACGAAAATAGTGTACAAAATAAATCAAATAAAATTGACATGGTTGAAGATAATACGATTTCAGGACTGAAGAAGAGACAAAAGGGGTTCATGGTTTCAAATTGAAAGCTTGTCAAGTGTGTGTGTGTGTGTTTTAGTATTGTTACACATATACTCTTAACCTGCTCTCAGTGAGCCATTAAAGGCTGATTTCTGCACCGTTGGCGTCTCCGAACTCAACCGATGTCGGTCTGTATTTATTAGCATGGACACATCAGCACTTACGGTGCATTAAAAATGTAAAGTTACATTAAGTCATTGCTTCAACCTCACAACACTTATAGGCCTGAGTAGGATGCGATATATATATATATATATACATATATTTATTTATATATAGATAGATATTGATATATAGCTGGATATATAGATAGTTCAATCATTATCGAGGGCGAGAGAGAGAGAGAGAGAGAGAGAGAGAGAGAGAGAGAGAGAGAGGGAGAGAGAGAGGGCGAGAGAGAGAGGGCGAGAGAGGGAGGGCGAGAGAGAGAGGGCGAGAGAGAGTGAGAACACATTTTGAGAACTTATTATTATTATTATTATTATTATTGTTAATAATGTGGTACATTAGGAACCTTGCGCTCTTACCTGTCCACCGAAATGCTTTTTGTGGCCCAGCTACATGTCTCTCCATCAGACCAGTATTTCACCCCTCTCTCCATTGATCTCTCCCCCACCCCAAGCCCCACTCTCCTGCTCCAACCTAGTCCATTACGGTGTGCTGAATCATCATTTGTCCCCGGGGCTCTCTGCTCCCTTTGTCGGCTTCTTGTCTGTGTCTTTCAACAAACGATAGAAACAAATAAATAAATAGATAAATAGAATGTATGTAACAATCAAAACACACTCAAGTGTTGTAGGACCAATGCTTCTTTGATCTACAGCATTGGTGTTTTGGATCTCAACCTGACATCTTCAACTGCGCCTTGATTGGCTGAAATGCGCGATGCGTCTCATTGGGTGTCTGAACGACCGATGTGACTGATCCAACTGATCTACTCTATGTCTAAGACACAGTCATTAAGACGGAACTAGCGCCACAACAGCAACACAATTCTTAAGTGCTGCAAATTCAAACCATCAGCAGATCAATGGCTGGTTTAAGACTAACATCCTCTTAATGACGGGGCAGATACTGGCCTGAGAGGCGCTTAGGGTGTCAATCAAGCCATCTATTAGGACTAGTACCCATTCATTCACATATCCCGCCCACCCAACCAAGAAGAACACATACGGAGGGTTAACATGGGAGAAATCGGGAGAGAGGAATAGGGAGAGAGACATGGAGAGAGAGAGAGAGAAAGAGAGAGAGAGAGAGAGAGAGAGAGAGAGAGAGAGAGAGAGAGAGAGAGAGAGAGAGAGAGAGAGAGAGAGAGAGAGAGAGAGAGAGAGAGAGAGAAGTCATGGAGAGAGAGAAAGAGAGAGAGAGACATGGAGAGAGAGTGAGAGAGAGACATGGAGAGAGAGAAAGAGTGAGAGACATGGAGAGAGAGTGAGAGAGAGACATGGAGAGAGAGAAAGAGAGTGAGAGACATGGAGAGAGACATGGAGAGAGAGAAAGAGAGTGAGAGAGACACATGAAGAGAGAGTGAGAGAGAGAGACACACATAGAGAGGGAGAGGGGGGAGGAGTTCCTGACTTGGCCGGAGTCCGGACAGTACACTGAGCCCTGAGGTGGGGTGAAGGCGAGGGAGCAGAATGGACCGGTGGGAGCGTTGCGCGGACACTCCATCTGCACCACAGCGCACGGTGCCCACGGCAACGGTTTGGTCTGCCCCAGGACAGGCCTCTGGAGTTAGAGAACAGGTTTTAGTTGTGTTTGAAGAGGTAAACCCTACGCATTCGGTGCCTAACGACCATCGATGAAGTTGTTGTTGTAGTTGGTGTCTTTTGATTACCTGCTCGTGTCGCGGGGTGAGTTGGAGTAGAAGGAAACCCGTTTTTTGGTGGGGGGCAGGTGGGGGTCCGATGCCAAAGCACTATGGGGCTGGAGGGCATGGAGGTCATGGGCATCGCCGTGGTGATCTGTCTCTTTGTAGTTGTGCTCAAACAGTTTGGTATCTGGGAGCCCCTGTCCCTGGATGGTAAGTAGACAGCTGTTGTCTGTCCAAGACCTTTCAATTAAGGTTTTTATTTTTTAAAAATTTGTTCTGTGGGCGAGATGTAATTGGAGGTTAACAGGCAGATGTCTCCACTCTGCTTGGTTGTTTTTGTAATACTGTTTTAAAAACAATAGGAATTGACACGTTGACACGTTGTAGTGCACCTACTGTCTGTGTGATGAAAGAAGATAGGAAACATAGATGATTTAAAATACACTTTCTAATTGTCTGAATATGTGCTTTTTCCTCTCACCTCGTCAAACCCTCATCGCTCTCCTTTAAGACGGTGAGTAACTTCACTCCACTCACTTTGTGAGCTGAATATCTGTGTGATTTCTTACTGCGTCTTTCGTTTTCACCCTTTCCTATTTCCATTATCATCTTCCCATTTGAATCTCCCCACCATTCTCCAAACCTTAAAAAATGACGGTTGTGTGTAAAGATGGTGAGTAATCATATTTCTTCACCCCGGTTTTCATTCATTGTTTTATTGAAAACTTAGTTTTCAGTTTCACAAAACTCCTTCGTCTTCCTACAACTCAAACCTCTCCTGTTTCTTTTCTTTCTTTTCCTCTCCCCTGCTGCCTCTCCCCTGCCGACCAGAGAGCTGTGACATGGAGCTGGAGCTTTCCATGGTGCGACACCAGCCAGAGGGGCTGGAACAGCTACAGGCCCAGACCGCGTTCACCAAGAAGGAGCTGCAGTCGCTCTACAGAGGCTTCAAGAATGTAGGCATGAGAGATTAGCTGACTGACAGTGATCGGTCGGCGGTCTGTCAGTTGATGTTTGATTGATTGTTTGATTGATTGCTGTATTTTTTTCTTTCATGCTTGCTTTCTTTCTTTAATTCTTTTGTTTCATTCTTTCATTCTATCTTTCTTTCTTTTGTTCTTAGTTTCTTTCGTTTGCTCTTAATAACCTTGTGGAGCCCATTCATGAACCCAGTTCCTAATTTTCTTTTAAATGCCAACTGGATCTTTCCAAGGCGCCCTACAACATCGTCGGCACGTGTGGGTACGCTCAATAGAAATCCATGTATTCGCTGTGGGTAGATGGGATGTCTGCCATGTGTACAACGTTGGTTTTTATGCAGTCTTTGGTGGCCCCAGGAGCAGGGAATGGAACCCGTAACCGTGGCATTGTTTATGCCTTGCTCTACCAGTTGAGACAGGACAAAGGCAGATAGTTGTGTTCACTTTATACTGGACTGGGAGGTCAACCTTGATGAGGAAACACTTGCCACTTTCCTTTCTTCAGACAGTCCGCTTGAGAAAGCCCATAGAATCCCCTCATCTGCTCTTGTTTTTGTGTGCTTCAGTAATGTTTGGTTGAGTGGAATACTAATGCAAACGCTTCCAGCATGCGGCCAGCCTTAATGGGTTGGTAAACCTGTCTTTTTTTTAACAGGAGTGTCCCAGCGGACTGGTGGATGAGGAGACTTTTAAGATTATTTACTCCCAGTTCTTCCCTCAAGGAGGTGAGTAGAAATAACTCTCTAATAGAGAGTGAATCTGTTTGCCTCAAAGCTTTCTCCTTTCTTTTGAAAAATGCTGACACACTTGATGCTGGCAGTCGTTAGCAAATTCAACCTTTTTAAATTGAAAAAGAAAGAGATAACAGATATTGCATTTCTAATGGCCCCAAATTAATATAATATTGGATCAGTAGAATTGGATGGTTTCTTTGTCAGTGGTTAGTGGTAAGATATGGTGCATCACATTACATTTGTTTAGCTGACGCTTCTATCACAAGCGACTTCCAAGTGCACTCAACCATGAAGAAGATAACCACTTTCCAGTGTGTGTTGGGGGTGGTTTGGGGGAGAGCGAGAGGGAAAAAGTCACGATAGGCCTCTACCCTCGCCTGAGGTGTTGTATAGTCTCATGGCTGTGGGGACAAAGGGTGTTCTGTACCGCTCAGTTCTACAGCGCAGCAAGGAGAGCCGTGTGCTGCGGCTGCTCCTCCGTTCTGGCAGGATGTGGTGGAGAGGATGGCTGGCATTGTGTCCCGAGCACTGAACCAGCCTTCTCGACCAGTTTGTCCAGCAGCCTGATGTTCTTGTCTGCCATGTTTCCTCCTCAACAGACATAGTATAGAACAGCGCTATTCAATTGGCGGCCCCCGGGCCGGACCCGGCCCGCAAAGGAATCTTTACTGGCCCTTTTAGTAAAAAAGGTAAAAAATAAAAATAAAATAATAAAATAATAATGATAATAAAAAATCTCCAACTACGCTCTTCTTCGTGTGCTTTTGCATTGCTCCTCTCAACTGCTTGGCGCGCTCCGTTTCGAACTTCGCGCCTAAAGTTGTTTTGATGATCGTTCCGCCTGGTTGAATCAGCACAATGTCGCTTTCTACTCTAAAAAAGCAAAAAGTTGACTCAGAGAACCGACAATTCAATAGCGAATGGACACAGAAGTATTTGTTTGTATTTGCCTCTGGGAAGCCTGTGTGTTTACTTTGCAGCGAGTGTATATCGGTGAGTAAAGAATATAACCTGAGAAAGCATTTTAAGACAAATCATGCTAACTTCGACGCCACTTTCCTACTGGGCTCTGATGCTCGCCGCCAGAAGATATTGGGGCTTACTTCATGCTATGAACAGAGACGCCAAACCCTGTTTCGGGCTTGTTCAGATCAAGAGAGAGCTACATCAGCATCACTACGAGTCGCCTGGATATTAGGCAAAAAGAAAAGGTCGTTTACAGACGCTGAGACTGTCAAAGAGTGTATCCTTGCATCAATCGAGGAGGTGTTTACAGATGAGAAAACCCGAAACAGAGTGATTGATTCAATCAAGAATATTCCCATCTCTGACACGACAACATCAAGGAGCGTAGAGACCCTTGCATCGGACGTTTTTCAGACTCTTTTGGACAAACTCAAAAAAGCGGCCAGCTGTTGTCAGACATGTCAGCCCAATACACTGATTTGCTCATCCACAATGACATTAGATGGCTTAGCAAAGGGAATGCGTTGAAACGATTTTGTGAACTTAAGGAAGAGATCCTGGCGTTTCTCCGTAATTCAAAGCAGAAAAAAGCTGACACTTTTCTGTGTCTAATGGAAAATACAGAGTTTCAAGCATCCGTTTGCTTTTTGAGCGACGTCTTTCACCACCTTAACCTACTCAATACGGAGCTGCAACGCAGAAATAAAACAGTCGCACAACTTGTGGAGACACTCCAGGCTTTTCAAAAAAGGCTGGCACTTTTCTCTGCTGATCTATGTTCCGAAAAAATGCTCCATTTCCCAGCATTGCGCGCTGCAGGTCTACAAACCACTGAGGCAATGACAGGATTTATAAATGCATTGAAAAACAACTTTGCAGCGAGGTTTGAAAATTTCAGTATCCCCACTGAAGTGATGAGATTTGTGAACGACCCCTTCTGTGTGGACGTTGTGGGGGAGTTTGCACTGAATAGCAAAGGAGCTGGTTGTGTCATTGAACGAGCCGTGTTTACAACTGGAACTCATTGACATTCAGTCATCAGCTGACCTGCGACAGTCATTACAGCTGGCAGGTTCAGAAAAGTTCTGGACTCGTGAAGTCAGCCACCAGAAATTCCCTAATTCAAGGCGCCTTGCACTTTTTGTCCTCACTATGTTTGGATGAACTTACAAGTGCGAATCCACATTCTCACACATGAATGCTATTAAAACTAGTAATCGTGCATCCCTCACTGCCGAGCACCTGCACCACTGTATGCGTATTGCCATGACGTCATATACTCCCGATTTCACTGCTCTTGCTAAATCAAACAAATGCCATTTCTCTCATTAGATGGCACATTTGACCAAGAGGGTCACTGCATGCCAGTTAACACTAACAGTCAGCCTATGTTTATTAAATAAGGATTGTTCTTTGAAAAGACTGTTGCACTTTGAGTAATCTATTATTACTATGTATTTTGATAAGCTGTTGCACTCTTGAGTAAATATATTACTATGTATTTTTATAAGCTGTTGCACTCTTGAGTAAATCTATTACTACTTATTTTGATAAGCTGTTAATACTACCTGTATTTTGATAAGCTGTTGCACTCTTAGTATACCTAGGTCTACCTGTATTTTGATAAGCTGTTGCACACTGAGTAAATCTTTTACTATGTATTTTGATAAGCTGTTATTACTACCTGTATTTTGATAAGCTGTTGCACTCTTGAGTTAACCTATAACTATGTAATTTGATAAGCTGTTGCAGAGTTAACCTATTGTCTTTTCCTGAACTGATAAGATTGTTAAACCCTAACAGGCAGCCTATGACGTTATTCAAATAGGGATTGTTTTTGATAAGCTGTTGAACTCTATTTGATAAAATAAAGAAAATATATGCGCTCCTATGCCTATGTGTTTTACAGTATCTGTAGCTATTGATGTGATGCTCATCAATTTTAGGCATTTTTTTATGGCCCCTCATTTTGGATCATTTCCACCAACCGGCCCCCATTCAAAACTAATTGAATAGCCCTGCCTTAAATTTTTCCATGCAACAAATTCCTAAATGGATCATCATGGATTACTTAGAAGAGTGGGTGAAGGAATTCCCCTGTGTTCTTCAAAGGAAGAATGGAATGATTTCCAATTCGGTGCACTTTGGGTTCTCTGGTTACGGAAAAATATACCACAAAAGATTGTGTTTCTGAACATTGCATCTGAGGAAGGACTATTTGAACCTCTGAGAAAATGTGTTTTCCCACCTTAGGCATGCAATCCCAAACATTATTATGAATTTCTTTGTCACTTGGGTTGTTTTTAAGTTCAACCCCGTAACAGGACAATTTGATCTCTGTCTGAGTATATTTCTAAAACATATTGAAATTAATTCTTCTAGTGCCTTGGTAATCACCTGTCCCCTGTGTCGGGCCGCCTGTACACCCTGGCCGCCCCTGAGAGAGAAGCAATGGGCACGTACGTTAATAATTCTCTATTTGGCGGGGTATCATCCGCCCTTCCTCGTGCCCGGCAGGAGCGGGGGTTTTTCTTTGTCGCAAAGAAGGATAATTTGCTTCGTCCTTGCATTGACCATCGAGGGTTGAACAACATTCTGATAAAGAATAATTACCCTCTGCCTCTCATTGCATATGCTTTTGAGCTTCTAGAAGGCGCCACCATCTACGCCAAGCTCGACCTACGCAACGCCTATCATCTGGTTTCGATCCACGAGGGACACAAATGGAAGTCTGCTTTCAACACCCCCTCCGGCCACTACGAGTACCTGGTGATGCCCTTCGGCTTCACAAATGCCCTGAATATCTTCCAAACCCGGGTGAACAATGTGCTGCGAGATATGCTGAACAAGTTTGTGTTAGTCTCCCATGGCGACATCTTGATCTTCTCCCGGTCCAGAGACGAACACGTCCACCAGGTCCAGGCGGTCCTGCAGTGCCTATTAGAGAACTCCCTCTTCGTCAAAGTGTTAGGTCCAGTTCTGCCTCTTTCATGGGGTACATCGTAGGGAGGGGGGCCGGGCTGACGGACTCAGCCAAGGTCTCCGCCTTCACTACCTGGTCCGTCCCGTACTCCCGCAAACAGCTTCAACGTATCCTGGGTTTCGCCAACTTCTACCGGAGGTTCAACAGAGGTTACAGCGCGGTGGCAGCCCCCCTCATGGCCCTCGCCTCCTGAAAAGTGCCTTTCCAGTGGACGTTGGCCGCCCATGACGCCTTCCAGGCCCTAAAGGAGCAGTTCCCTTCGGACCCCATTCTTGTCATGCCGGATCCTGAACGGCAGTTTGTGTTCGAGGTGGACGTCTCTGATGTGGGAGTCGGGGTTGTCCTATCCATGGACGCTGGAAGTGGGGGGGCTGGGGGGGGCTGCAGCCCCCCCTGGTGGCGAGAGGCTGAATGTGAAATGCAAAAACCCCCGTGGAAATAAATACATAAATATATCAGACTATTATTATGCTATTGTCATTTTATTGACATAACTCAAAGAACATATTTGACTATAAATGTCACAAGCAGTATAAAATAGATGAAACCCTCACTGAAGGCTGTAGGTTCACAGCCCCCCCCCCCCCCCCCCCCGTCAACGTCAACGGAATATTTCTCAGCCCCCCCAACTGTGAATTACTTCCAGCGTCCCTGGTCCTATCCCAGACGGTTGCCACCGACCAAAAGCTGCACCCCTGCGCCTTCTTCTCTAGGCGGAAACCCAGTCAATACATAGCTCTTTTAACACTTAGGATTACAATACAGTACTGTAATACAATTATATAATAATGTAAGTGTTAAAAGCAATATACGTGATGACACCATTTTGGCTAACTTCCCGTCCGTTTGGCAGTTAGACCTCACTTACTCGACCCCACTTCGCCACATGAATACCTTAAGAAGCATAGAAAGGCAGCATTTCGCTGCCGACAACAAAGGACCCGAGCCACCTAAGGAAGATTAGTCGGCTCTGTCCTTTCCTGTAGAGGGCGTCAGTGTTTAGTGACCAGTTCAGTTTATTGTCAAGGCGCACCCTTATGTCTTTGTATGTTTCCACCTCCTAAATGTTCTTCCCTTGAATGTTGACTGGGTAAGGTGGGGGCTTTGACTTGCGAAAGCCCACCTCCATCTCCTTGGTCCTAGTGGTTTTCAATAGGAGGCCGTTCTTCTCGCTCCAGTCAGTGAAAGCTTTCACCAGGTCCCTGTACTCCCCCTCATGGGCTTTCCTCATTACAGAAACTAGTAGAGAAAGTTATCATCATAATTCTTTCCTATGGGCTGAGGCGCAGTCTGAGCAGATGAGTTGATGAGAGATGAGATGAGATGAGATGAGATGAGATGAGATGAGATGAGATGAGATGAGATGAGAGATGAGATGAGATGAGATGAGAGATGAGATGAGATGAGAGATGAGATGAGTCAGTCCTGATGTCAGTTTGGAGCTCGTACCACCATTTTGGGGCCAGGGCTGCTGCATTCTGGTGTGCTGCAGAAGTCCAATGACACATGCAGGCAGGCAGAAGGGAGTTGTGGTAGTCTTCAAGACCCGAGATGACAAAGAGCCTGGACAGAAACCTTCATGGAGGTCTGTTTTTGAGGAACGAACGTGTCCTTTTTATTTTGTGGAATGATTCTGCAGGAGCGGGTTGTTGCAGCATTGTCGAGAGCAAAGGACAGCTGGTCATCCAGTGTCAAAACCAGGCTTCTTTGCAGTCGCAGCCGCAGACACCACATAATTCCCAATATTGATGGAGAGTCGTTGATGGGAGATGCCTTCCCTTGAAGGAAGAGCATCTCAGTCCAGACTGAGCTTCATCTGATGTGTCTGCATCCACTGAGAGATGTCCACCAGACACTCAAGCCACCTGCTTTCAGAACAGAAAAGACTGAATTGATGTGTGTCATTTGCAAGCCATTTGGGTCAAGGACAGAACCCAGTGACTTGCGTTACTGAGAGACAAGCATGAGACCCAGAAGAGAACCCTGAGGGACCCCAGTTGGGACCCTACCAGGTTCAGACACAGATTCTTTCTAGGTTAAATATGAGATGATTAAATCTCTTTCTGTGATAACCGAGTTAAATTTATAGTTTGTTTAGTATGCTTATTGTCAGATACAACCTGTTTACATTTTTTGCCTAATAAATCCACCCTGTGTTTTTCTTGCTAGATGCCACCACCTATGCACATTTCCTGTTCAATGCATTTGACATGGACAGAAATGGTTCAATACGGTTTGAAGTAAGTTTACCTAGAGATAAAAAACGAAATGAGGAATATATCATCAGGATATTTAAGTAAATCATGAATCTAAATTGTGCTTAATTGTTTATGCATCCCACTGGTTTAGCCAGAATGAGGTATCAGAAATCTGAAAAATCTCTCCTTTAATTTTTGAATCTTCCTTATTTCTGTAGGACTTTGTGATCGGATTATCCGTGTTGCTTCGGGGCTCTGTGACTGAGAAGCTTCGATGGGCCTTCAACCTGTACGACATCAATAAGGACGGATACGTTACTAAAGAGGTAAAGTGGATCATCTCCAATGGGGGTTATCAATTAGGACGGTTACGTTAATATATAGGTACAGTAGTACAGAATAATATAAGTACAACACAGTAGTACAGTAAACTATATTATGAGTATAATACAGTGGTACAGTTACTTACTGCGACACACATCTCTAAAGGGTGTAATCTTATTTGTTGAGCGTGTGTGTGTTCTTCAGGAAATGCTGGCCATAATGACGTCCATATATGACATGATGGGCCGGTACACATGTCCCAGCGTTCGACACGACGCGCCGGTCGATCATGTGGAGAGATTCTTCCAGGTGTGTGTGTGTGTGTGTGTGTGTGTGTGTGTGTGTGTGTGTGTGTGTGTGTGTGTGTGTGTGTGTGTGCGCTTGTGTTCCCTAAATACAACGCATCCTCTCTCTTTGCTCTTTATAAAACATTGCATAGATAGCATAATCAACTGTAAAGTGTTGGTGGGTCTGCGTAGAACGGTACTCAAGACTGAGCCCTAACTGCGTTCTAACCTGCGCGAATACACAGGGCTGTTTCCTAGAAATATTGAAGGAGGGGTTCTCTTCTGAAAGCCGACGGTTCTTTCGGCAAATTCATGTCAACCATGGGCGAAATAATAACCATTGCAAGTCTTTACTTGTATCATTTGGAGGCGCACACAGCTTTTGGCGTTATATGATCGAGCTCTGTGAGTCCCCAAACGGACACAATTACTTTCTCCTCCATTTAGGTCTCTATAACAGAGGGGTCATAGTAGGATGACACCAGCGGAGAGGCCTCAATCACAGAGGGGTAATAGTAGTGAAACCAGCGGAAAGGCCTCAATCACAGAGGGGTAATAGTACTGAAACCAGTGGAGAGGCCTCTATTATCACAGAGGGGTAATAGTACTGAAACCAGTGGAGAGGCCTCAATCACAGAGGCGTAATAGTACTGAAACCAGTGGAGAGGCCTCTATTATCACAGAGGGGTAATAGTACTGAAACCAGTGGAGAGGCCTCTATTATCACAGAGGGGTAATAGTAGTGAAACCAGTGGAGAGGCCTCTATTATCACAGAGGGGTAATAGTAGTGAAACCAGTGGAGAGGCCTCTATTATCACAGAGGGGTAATAGTAGTGAAACCAGTGGAGAGGCCTCTATTATCACAGAGGGGTAATAGTAGTGAAACCAGCAGGGAAGCCTCTATCACAGAGGGGTAATAGAAGTGAAACCAGCTGACCTCTTAGCTAAAATATCTATTGTCATATTCAGGATATAATCGTTAATGTCACTATGATTATGATGATGATTCTTATTTATTTATTTATGATTATTATTATTATTTAGAAGATGGACCGGAACAGAGACGGAGTGGTGACCATTGATGAGTTCATAGAAACTTGTCAGAAGGTAAACTTTCTGTTCCTTTTCACCACACATATTGTGTTTTTATGGTCAAGAGTCAAGATTAAGGTCTGAAGTAAATTCTTTTTTTCCAACAGGATGAAAGTATTATGGCGTCCATGCAGCTCTTTGAGAACGTCATCTAGGAGCATTATGAAATCCTCGGAGTACACAGTGTGCTTATTTTTAAAAGACCTCATTGTCACCAGTAAGGATATTGCATGGGACATGATGGTAACAGAACCCATCCTCTTTATTCCAAAGCTTGTTTCAGTGTATGCCACGTTCAAAAACACTTTCAGTAACACTGTTATGTTCTAGTTAGGAATGCAATTGAATGCAAAGGATTATGCACAAGAAAACTTTCTACTCAAGCACAAGTTAAGATCTTTTTATTATCACTTGAAATGGGGCAACATGGCCAAATCAGGGCGGTTGTTTGAAGACACCAGACTGGGATTCATTCCTGCTTTGCAATGCAAATCACAGGCGTAGGGTTAGTCCTGTGATTGTAACTCGGGTTAGAATCACAGGGGAACAGATGGATGAGTTAGTGCTGTGATATACTGTAAACCAATCGGTTGAATCACTTTCTAAATGTGAAAATACTTGTTATTTGCTCCAAAATAAACATCTACGTTCACCTTTAACCTTGGCCTTGGATTGAGTTTTGCGATTGATGCTCTGAGTCATAGTCATTGTCAAAGTATTGAATACAAAGGTTATTAATAGATCTCTCTAGTCTTGGTGTCACTGTTTGGCAGATACGGGACTGCAAAGAGCTAATGAGCAGAGACAGCACTTTGGAGCACTGAAAGTTCTCCCTACACTGAAACGGTAGCAGTGAATGAATAACAGGGCAGAGTCGCATATCAGCACAAATCACCATGCCTACTACAATATTCAGCACTGCATCCTTTGATATTCAACCAATAGCAAAGGCACGTTGGTTTGGGGTGGGAGGAGCTATGTTGTCTGTCCACCCAACACATGTGGACATGGTCGTCGTGGGAACCACTATGTGCTGCCCTGACATGGGTGTGATTTGACCGAAAATTCTCCCTGTGATTATTCAGAAAGGTAAATATGTTTCCAATTTTTTGATACAATATTATTGATGTATTTAAATGTTATATGTTTAGCATTTATTCCAACCATTGCATTATTCTGTAGGATGACGTGAAGGGGGGGAACAATATCATACTCAAGTTCCATTATAATCCTGCTCCATGTGAATATTATACATTGCCTGTGTTTACTATAGTGATGTATGTTTGTGTTGTTTGTAGAGTATTTTTTTATTTATTTTGATCAAATGTTATTTGAATAGGAGTTAATAGAGGCAAGGCCTTGTATAATGGTAGTGTACATATGCCACACAATGCCTGAATCCCTGTGTGGACAGAATGCAGGGAGAGTTCTGGATGCTGTATTGTTCTCTAGAGACCATGTGGCTCGAAGCTTTTGATTTGTATTGAGCGATGACAGGTGGCTTAATGTCCGTTTACCCACAGCAGCCAACTACTCGGTGTGTGTGTGTGTGTGTGTGTGTGTGCGTGTGACACACAAACACACACTGTGTGTGTGCGTGTGTGTGTGTGTGTTTATGTGTATGTGTGTGTGACACGTGTGTGTGTTTGGGTGTTTATGTGTGTCTTACACACTTTTGAGTGTGTCTGTGTGTGTGTATGCGAGATGTGTGTGTGTGTGTGTGTGTGTGTGTGTGCGTGTGTGTGTGTGTGTGTGTGTGTGTGTGTGTGTGTGTGTGTGTGTGTGTGTGTGTGTGTTTGTGTGTGGGTGTGTTTTGCATGTGTGTGAGTTGTTGGTGGGTGTGTCTGTGTAAACGTACTTGTCATTGTCATTTTCCGGAGTAATAGTATTATTCATAGTCGTAGGAGTTCTATTTTATTACTTTTATTTCTACTTACTTTTGTTTATCCCACCCTTTGAGGGCTATAAGGTCAGGGGTTTCATCAATATATGGCCTGTAAAGCCTTTTGCGACTGTTACTGTGATTAAGGGCCATACAAATACAATGGACTTGACTTTTATAGTAGTAAAAGCATAGTATTCTTATTCAAAGTAACAGGAGTAATATAATTATTAGTAGTAGTAGAAGTATAGTATGCATATTCAAAGCAACAGTGGTTATTATTATTAGTCGTAGTAGTAGTATTGTATTCTTATCCTTAGTAACAGGAGTAATATTATTATTAATTGGTGGTAGAAGTATAGCATTATTATTCATTGTAATAAGAGGACTATTATTATTTGTAGTTGTAGTACTACTCGTATAGTATTGTTGACTGTTGTGGCCCGTCTCTTCTGATTGTATTGACAGCAAGCGACGTCGGCCATGAACGGTCAACAGAAGCTCGCGGCGCTGTGCTTGTGCACGTTGCTTCTGGCGACGCTGTGCCCCCTTGTCCTGTCCAAGCGCAGCGGTGGCCTCGGCGGCTTCTTCAAAGGCAAAGGGAAGGGCAGTAAGAAGGAGGGGAGCGAGGGGAAGGGGAACGCCCCCGCCCAGCAGCCCACCAAGAAGAGCCTATTCTCCCCCAAGCAAGGACTGAAGCTGGCAGGAGCCGCGGCCGCCGGAGCAGTGGGCGGCTTCGGCCTGGGGTCCTGGGGCCGGCCCAAGTTTGGCATCGGACACCACGGCTCCAGCGGTAAGAAGGACCACAAGCGTGACAGTCAAGGAGTGAAGAACAGCTACCGGGTGAAGTCTTCCGCCCCCGCGGCTCAGGCGGACAGCCTCGTCTGCGCCGCGGGGTCGGTGATGGTCTACCTGTCTGTAGCCTGGATCAGGGGTCTGTAGAAAGGCAGCCCACCACCACCCGGGGCGCACCCAGACCTTTGTGCGTACAAACTGCTGCCGCCTGGTTTGCAACGTGGAAACAATGATCCACAGGATTTGCTAATAAAGTGAATTTAACCACGTTGGTGTTATCCTTTCTTACATAAATGGCACGCCTACTCTTTCAGTGCTCTACATTCTACACTGAACCTGACAAACGTATCGATTAACATTGAGCAGGTGTGGCGAGATGCAAAGAGACGTTATTGTACACACAAGTGTGTGCACAATGACGCACTGTATGGAAACACACGAATGGTAACACAAGACACCACCATGGTTTCCCTTCCCCCTGGTTCAGTAGAACTGAGGTTTTTTATATATTTTATTTTTATTTTGAATTGGTTGCTTTTCTTTGAAAACATCTTTGTGGTAAGAGGGTTTCATGTGCTGTCACGTGCTCCCCCCTTAGGGAGTTAAGTTCCCTCTTCTTTTTTTTTGAGAATTGGCTGGACCTAAAATGATCGGCTGACCAACAAACTGTGGTTCTTTTGAGGTTTGTTATTTCAATGCGCTGTCTACAGCCCTGGGGGGACCTGTATATACCTAGATATATGTTGCGATCACTGGTCAGGTGGTCAAACTGGATTTAGGTTGTGGTCACTGGTCGGGTGGTCTATATACTATAACAGATATAGGTTGTGTTCACTGTTCAGGTGATCTATATACTAGCTATTTGTTGTGTTAATATAGCTGTTGTGTCCAATGTTCAGGTGGTCTTTATTTACCAAGATATAGGTTTTCTTCACTGGTCAGGTGGTCGATAGATATACGGTTTATGTTGTGATCACTGGTCCGGTGTTCTTTCTATACCTAAATATATGTTGTGGTCACTTCAAACAAGAAAAGGCTGGATTAAAACACTTGAGATGTCAACCATGAGAAAAACAATGTTGAAACAAATGAACTGTAATCTAACTAACTAATAAAATCGAATATATTTATAGAACACATTAGATATAACAATAACATAACAAATAATAAGCCGCTGTCCTGTCATCCTATACCTGCGATCTAAATAGGTTGCAAAACAGGCCCTATTTTACTAGAATGAAAAGCCTGTTGCACAAAAGTCCAAGGGTGAGCGTGTTTACTATCAGCTTGTGTTCAATATATACGTGTTTTATAAAAGTTATCACTGCACGTAGTACTGTGCTCTACACCTTGTATTATAATAATTCTAATAATCGAACAATTCTAATATTTAATATTATGTTTGATTACTTATATCAGAAACAATCAAGAGATGTATTTTTTTTTTTTGTTTTATTAGTATTTTATATATTAGGCAGGCAGGGAAAACAGTGAACTTAGCGAACTTAAAATTCATACATAAGATAAAATACCCTTGATAGTAGCCACCAGAAATTCACATGCTCGACAAATGATCAACAACAGCACTACTTGCAACACCTTAATAAAGAATAATAAGTGCACTTCTAGAGGTTCAACAACATAATAGGGCATTAGAAAACAATTCCAGTTCTGGTCTGACAAACTACTTTTGTACCGAGTGTAACGGGGTTAATGTAGCGCTGGACACAGGTTCTTGTTTCTTCCACCAGGAAGTTCTTTTATTGTCTTTTCAAACGTGTAACCAAAGACAATTCGATCAAGTGTAAATTATATTTTGCTCGACGCGATCTCCGTTGGCGATCGGCTCCTTTCTGCTGCCAATCCTTCCTGGATTCCCCTCCCCCTACAAGACAAAAGCAGGCACATAAATACAAACACTCCCTGATTGGCCTGAGTGCCGACACCTGCCCGCACTCAGGTCCAATCCCCCCAGCCAATCCGGTGCTCTCCCAACCTGCCCATACTCCCCCTGCAGGCCAGACGTCGCACGTCCCCCCACACACCCCCACCGCCCGACACAGGCCGGGGTCACATCCGGCCGCCAACTCACTCCCCCCCCCCAGAGCGGGAGAGGAAGTCCGCCACGGCCATCTGCGCCCCAGGCCTGTGCACGACCTGAAAATTAAAGGGCTGCAACGCGAGGTACCACCGGGTGATCCTCGCGTTGACGTCCTTCATGCGGTGGAGCCACTGGAGGGGGGCGTGGTCGGAGTAGAGGGTGAACGCGCGTCCCAGCAGGTAGTAGCGGAGGGCGCCGACCGCCCACCGGATGGCGAGGCACTCCTTCTCCACCGTGCTGTACCGACCCTCCCGGTCTGATAGTTTCCGGCTCAGGTACAGCACCGGGCGGTCGACCCCCTCCACCTGCTGGGTCAGGACCGCGCCCAACCCCCTATCCGACGCGTCCGTCTGCAGGGAAAAAGGGAGATCAAAGTTAGGAGCACACAGGACCGACTTTCCACAGAGGGCTGTTTTAATAGCCTCAAACGACACCTGACATGGCTCCGACCACTGGACTGTATCTGGGGCTCTCTTACGGGTGAGGTCGGTCAAGGGGCTGGCCAGGTCGGAGAAGTTCGGTACGAACTGCCGATAGTAGCCCGCCAGTCCCAGGAACCGCCTCACCTCCTTTTTGGTCCTGGGCCGAGGGGAGGCCGCGACCGCCGCCGTCTTACCGACCTGCGGCCGGACCTTCCCCCGCCCCAGGTGGAACCCCAGATATTGAATCTCCCTCCGCCCGATCACGCACTTCTTCGGGTTGGCCGTGAGCCCCGCCCGTCTCAGCGACTGAAGGACGGCCGCCACCTGCCGCACATGCTGCTCCCACGTTCCGCTATAGATAACGATGTCATCGATGTAGGCAGCAGCATACGCGGCGTGGGGCCGTAACACCCGGTCCATCAGCCGCTGAAACGTGGCCGGGGCCCCGAACAACCCGAACGGAAGCACCTTAAACTGGTAGAGACCGAGCGGAGTGGAGAAGGCTGTTTTTTCCCGGGCTGCTGGAGACAACGGAATCTGCCAGTAGCCCTTTGTGCAGTCCAGGGTCGTATAATATTTGGCCATGCCAAGCCGGTCCACTAGCTCGTCGATCCGAGGCATTGGGTAGGCATCGAACTTTGACACCGCATTCACCCTACGGTAATCTACACAGAACCGGACAGACCCGTCCGGCTTCCCCACCAGCACGACGGGACTGCACCAGTCACTGTGAGACTCCTCGACCACGCCCAACTCCAACATGGTTGCCAATTCGCGCCGTACCACATCTTGTTTGTGGACGGGCAGCCTGTAGGGGCGTGTCCGCACCGTTAAACCTGGCTGCGTCTCGATGTTGTGAGTAATCAGAGGGGTGCGACCGGGCAGGGGCGAAAATACGTCGGCGAACCGGAGTTGTAGACCGGCAACGTCCCGTGCCTGACTCTCTACGAGACCCTCGCCCTGACCGACCGGGGGGGTGGGGCCTAGGCTAGGGACGTCCGGCCCAAACTCCTCCTTCTCCGGTAACGTCGACGCAAACGCGACAGGGACCGCATCGTTCCACCTCTTTAGGAGGTTGATGTGGTAGACCTGCTTGCTTTCGCCCCTGTCCGTGCGCGCCACCTCGTAATCCACGTCCCCAACCCGCCGTGTGACCACAAAGGGCCCTTGCCACTTCGCGAGTAATTTGGTGCTAGAGGTGGGCAACAGAACGAGGACCTTATCCCCCGGTGCAAGATCGCGTAATCTAGTCCCTCTGTCATACAGGCGTTTCTGATTCTCCTGGGCTTGGTGCAAATGCTCACGTGACATTACCCCGAGTGAGTGGAGCTTTGCACGCAAGTCCATGACGTACTGGATTTCGTTTTTACTGTCGCTGGACCCCTCCTCCCAGGTTTCTTTAATGAGGTCCAGGACGCCCCTGGGCCTGCGCCCATAGAGCAACTCGAATGGGGAAAACCCCGTGGAAGCCTGAGGAACTTCGCGCACCGCAAACAACAGAGGGTCTAGCCATTGATGCCAATTTCGAGCATCCTCCAGTACAAACTTCCGGATCATGGACTTTAACGTCCGGTTAAACCTCTCGCACAAGCCGTCAGTGGCTGGGTGATAGACGCTCGTGCGGATGGCCTTCACCTTCAACAACCCGTAAAGTTCCTTCATCGTGCGTGACATGAAATTGGTGCCCTGGTCAGTGAGAATCTCTTTCGGGATTCCCACCCGCGATATGACATGAAACAACGCCTGCGCAACACTCTTCGCAGAGATGTTGCGCAATGGAATTGCTTCCGGGTATCGGGTTGCGTAGTCGATCAGGACCAACACAAATCGATACCCTTGTGAGGAACGTTCTAATGGCCCGATAATGTCCATGCCCACGCGGTCGAATGGGGCCTCCACCAGAGGAAGGGGCCGCAAGGGAGCCCTGGGAATGGCGGGGGGATTCACCAGCTGGCACTCGGGGCAGGAGGCGCACCACCTACGCACTTCCGCCCGAATCCCCGGCCAATAGAATCGAGCCATTATCCGGTTTAGTGTTTTCTCGTACCCCAAATGGCCCGCCATTGGGTTGTAATGCGCCGCCTGGAAAATCATTTCCCGGCGGCTCCTGGGTACCAGCAACTGGGTAAAAATCTCCTCACTCTCGGTGTCACGACCCACCCGATAAAGCCTATCCCTAATGACCACAAAGTGTGGGTAAGTCAGCACTGCGTCTGGCTGTACCCTCGAACCATCAATAGCAATCACTTGGTCGAAGGCTGAGCGTAAAGTAGCATCCCGAGACTGCTCGAGGGGGAAATCGTCTACCGGTGGGAAGCTCGGCGCTCGGACCTCGGGTTGAGAACCTCCCGCCTCCTCCCCCGATTCCTGATCAGCGTCGGACGCCCTTGCATCGGCGCAGAACACAGCGCATGACCTACATGTCCCTATCTGTCGTGTCCGCACCCCCGTAGTCTCGCTAACCGCCCCTGGAAACCCAGCCCAATCTAACCCTAGAATCAGGGGGTGCGTGAGGCTCGGACTAACCGCCGCCTTGACTCTATGCGTTTTCCCCCCGTAACGAATTTCGATAGGGACCAAGGGATACGTGTGAACATCCCCGTGTATACATTTCACCGAAACGCTTGATGCCTCTATCAACGCCTCGGACCGCACCAGGCGCTGGTGGATCATGGTCTGCATGCAGCCCGAGTCCAACAGCGCCTGGTGCGTACCCCGTTGTATCCTCACCGGGATACGGTACGCCTCGCCGGGACCGTGGGGAGGAGACGGGGCACCGGTGACGCGGACGACCTGACCCACCTCCATCATAGGGCACTCCCGCCGGAAGTGGCCAGGCCGCCCGCACCGCCAGCACCCCTCCCCTGCCGCTTGAGCGCCCGCCTGTGGAGTGGGGGTGGGAGGCGACTCATGTGCCCGCTCTGGAACGCCCCCCCATCTCGCCCTCGGCGCCGGGGTTGGTCTGTCCCGCCGTGGGGCAGCCGCACCGGTACGTGGGCTCGGTGTCGGTGGTCGCTGGCCCGCTGGTGGTGGTTGCAGGTGGCTCTCCGCCAGGACGACCGCGGCGGAGAGAGCCTCGGGTCGGTGGTATCGGACCCAGGCGGAGGTCCTAGCCGGCAGCCCCTCCACGAACCTCTCCAGGGCCACTTGCTCCACCACGTCCTCTGCCGTGTTCCCGTCTGGGACCAGCCACCTCCTGGCCTGGTCCATCAGCTGCTGGGCGAAGGCGAAGGGTCGGTCGCCCTCACGGAAGGCCAGCGCCCGAAACCGCCGGCGATGTTCCTCCGGGTAGAGGCCCAGCCGGTCTCGGATGGCCCTGGTGATGGCGTCGTAGTCCCGCTGGGCCCCAGCCGGCAGACTGTGGGCCGCAAGCTGCGCCTCTCCTGTTAGGAGCGGCAGGAGACGGTGCGCCCACTCCGGGCGGGGCCACCCTGAGACCTCCGCCACCCCCTGGAAGGTCTCGAGGAAGGCTTCCGCGTCGTCCGCCTCCCCCATCTTCGGGACGTGTATGTTTGTCGCGGGTCCCGCCCCCCGGGGTCCTTCGCCGCATCCGCCGGAGGCGAGGAGCTCCCGGAGCATGGCCCGATCGGCGGCCAAGGATTGTGCCAGGTCCGTGAGCGCCTCGTTCTGCGCCTGGTGGAGCTGGCCTTGTCTCTCCGCCATCTGGGCTAGGTGCCCGAGCACGTTTCCTAATGGGGACTGGTCCATTTCTGTGCGCTCGCCCCACATTGGGCTCCACTGTAACGGGGTTAATGTAGCGCTGGACACAGGTTCTTGTTTCTTCCACCAGGAAGTTCTTTTATTGTCTTTTCAAACGTGTAACCAAAGACAATTCGATCAAGTGTAAATTATATTTTGCTCGACGCGATCTCCGTTGGCGATCGGCTCCTTTCTGCTGCCAATCCTTCCTGGATTCCCCTCCCCCTACAAGACAAAAGCAGGCACATAAATACAAACACTCCCTGATTGGCCTGAGTGCCGACACCTGCCCGCACTCAGGTCCAATCCCCCCAGCCAATCCGGTGCTCTCCCAACCTGCCCATACTCCCCCTGCAGGCCAGACGTCGCACGTCCCCCCACACCGAGATATTATGAATGATTTAAAAAAGTTTGTTCATATGTTAGCAGGTGAGTTCAAGTAAATTCTGAGGATGCGTTAGAGTTTAATTACTTATGTCTCATATCAGACACTCTTACATATTGTATTCTTAATAAAACAGTTTGTGGCTATAATGTTTTGGTCAGTAATGACTTCTAATCCTTAACTTATTTTATAACATTGTATTATATGGCTGTTGACAGCAAAGCAAATTATTAAGATTTAGCAGTGCAATGCTAGACAGATAAGAGTTAGTTTGTTTGTGTTTCAACTGAAAATAGCTATAAAGTAGGAAAATATCCTGCACAGCATGCCTTTAAAAGCAGTAGTCATTTCTGTAAGTAAGGATATTTAAACAGCAGAACATTTACCATTTATATATCAATCCATGACAAATGATTACAAAATGCATATATACATAACATTCAATGTGATTCATCATATTATGAACGAGATAACTAGAACAGCCAAAGGAAACAATTACACTTGTAGCATGAAATCTGTAAAATATCCAGTACGACAAACAAGGAGTGCAGAGAAGCTCCTTTTAAAAAGTGCAATTATACTACAATTATACTCGTCAAATTATACTAGTGAAATTTCAATAATTTCTGTTTAATTTTAGTGCAACTTCATGAAACTTAACTTCAATAAATCTTTAATCATATACACACAGAGCATCTCTCCCTTTCTAATTGAAATTGATGATCATGTCATTGTTGATTCCTTTTGAATAATTTACAAATCATTCTTTAAAATTACATAATTAGCGGCAGATGCTCATCAAAAGCTACAGTCCCTGATGATGACATAACTGATTGCGTACTTTGTACCATCAGCATGTTTGAGAAGTTGACTTGAAAATCGACAGAAATGATCAACCCGATTATCAAAAGTAAATAAAACCTACCATCCAAATGATTTCCAGTTGATGGATTAAGAGGGGTTAAATCGACGAGGGTTCATATACACATTAGATATGAAACGAGTGTAGGACCGAGTAACAGTATTGACAACGCACCGATGGGAGACCACAGTGACGACACAGGAGTTGTTTTATTAGTATTTTATATATTAGGCAGGCAGGGAAAACAGTGAACATAGCGAACTTAAAATTCATACATAAGATAAAATACCCTTGATAGTAGCCACCAGAAATTCACATGCTCGACAAATGATCAACAACAGCACTACTTGCAACACCTTAATAAAGAATAATAAGTGCACTTCTAGAGGTTCAACAACATAATAGGGCATTAGAAAACAATTCCAGTTCTGGTCTGACAAACTACTTTTGTACCGAGATATTATGAATGATTTAAAAAAGTTTGTTCATATGTTAGCAGGTGAGTTCAAGTAAATTCTGAGGATGCGTTAGAGTTTAATTACTTATGTCTCATATCAGACACTCTTACATATTGTATTCTTAATAAAACAGTTTGTGGCTATAATGTTTTGGTCAGTAATGACTTCTAATCCTTAACTTATTTTATAACATTGTATTATATGGCTGTTGACAGCAAAGCAAATTATTAAGATTTAGCAGTGCAATGCTAGACAGATAAGAGTTAGTTTGTTTGTGTTTCAACTGAAAATAGCTATAAAGTAGGAAAATATCCTGCACAGCATGCCTTTAAAAGCAGTAGTCATTTCTGTAAGTAAGGATATTTAAACAGCAGAACATTTACCATTTATATATCAATCCATGACAAATGATTACAAAATGCATATATACATAACATTCAATGTGATTCATCATATTATGAACGAGATAACTAGAACAGCCAAAGGAAACAATTACACTTGTAGCATGAAATCTGTAAAATATCCAGTACGACAAACAAGGAGTGCAGAGAAGCTCCTTTTAAAAAGTGCAATTATACTACAATTATACTCGTCAAATTATACTAGTGAAATTTCAATAATTTCTGTTTAATTTTAGTGCAACTTCATGAAACTTAACTTCAATAAATCTTTAATCATATACACACACAGAGCATCTCTCCCTTTCTAATTGAAATTGATGATCATGTCATTGTTGATTCCTTTTGAATAATTTACAAATCATTCTTTAAAATGACATAATTAGCGGCAGATGCTCATCAAAAGCTACAGTCCCTGATGATGACATAACTGATTGCGTACTTTGTACCATCAGCATGTTTGAGAAGTTGACTTGAAAATCGACAGAAATGATCAACCCGATTATCAAAAGTAAATAAAACCTACCATCCAAATGATTTCCAGTTGATGGATTAAGAGGGGTTAAATCGACGAGGGTTCATATACACATTAGATATGAAACGAGTGTAGGACCGAGTAACAGTATTGACAACGCACCGATGGGAGACCACAGTGACGACACAGGAGTGACAGACGGACAGGAGTGACAGACGGGGTGGCGGGGGGGTTTAGAGAGGGGGTGCCTCAGTGCAGGACGAAGACGCTGCACAGCAGCATGAGGAGCGAGGCGGGCAGCTGCTGCCCTCCTGCGTTCTGCGGCCCCCTGCCTCCGGGACGGGGATCCGAGCGCTGCTCCGGCTCGGCCTTCTTCAGGAACGCCGCGGAGTACTCCATGTAGTTCTCCACGCAGATCCGGGTCTTCACCTGATCGATCAGCGCCGGGTACCCGATGGCCTCGATGCCCACCAGGTCCTCGTCAGACTGCGGGCCGGGGGTCTTCTCCTGCAGGAGGTCCGTGCGCTTCATGCAGGTGGCCATGAAGCTGTCGTAGGACTGGGCGCGGGGCGGCGGCTTGTAGGCGTAGTCGCGGCCGTAGTCCACCTCGTCCGTGGAGTTGGTGCCGTAGCGGCGGTACATGTAGCTGTTGTAGTTCCTCTCCTCCTCCGGGTTGCGGAAGTTGAAGTGGGGCCGGGGGAAACGCCCGAGGCCGTAGCCCACCGCCATGCCGGCCACGGCCCCCACGCCGGCCGCCATCATGGCCTTCTTGGCGAAGCCCCTGGACTGCTGCGACGGGTTGAAGCCGTTGTTCTGGACAGAGTGGGAGAACGGGGAGCCCCCTCCCATGCCGTGTCCCCCGCCGCCGCCGTACCCTCCTCCGCCGTACCGGGGACTGAGGATCTTATTGTTGGGGTTCCAGTTGGGGTAGCCGCCTGCTCCTCCCCCTGCGTACCCCCCTCCACCACCGGGGTACCCTCCTGCTCCGCCGTACCCACCGCCGCCCGGATATCCACCGGGTTGACCCCATCCTTGTCCTCCAGCCCCTCCAGCCCCTCGGACCGGGTACCCTCCTGGGTAGCCCCCGGCCACTGGGTACCCGCCGCCGCCTGGGTACTGGGGTGGATACCCTCGGCCCGGGTTCTGGTTAGGGTAACCCCCAGCGGCTGGGTATCCACCAGGGTTCTGGTTGGGATAGCCTGGGTTGGCCCTGCCCGGGTACTGGTTGGGGTATCCACCAGCAGGGTTCTGGTTGGGGTATCCACCAGCAGGGTTCTGGTTGGGATAGCCTGGGTTGGCCCTGCCTGGGTTCTGGTTGGGGTATCCACCAGCAGGGTTCTGGTTGGGCTGGCCCGCGGGATTGGCTCTTCCTGGGTTCTGTTTAGGGTAACTACCTCCACCAGGGTAACTGCCACCCCCGGGGTAACTCCCAGGAGCTGGCTTCTGTTTGGGAGGGGGTTGAGGGTAGCTCCCACCGGCCGGATATGGGTTGGGTTGGTTTCTATTGGGAGTCGAAGGCGATCGACTTGGTTTTTGGTTTCCAGACTGCGTTTTTGTTCGGCTTGCGGATGAGGTCCTTGATCCGCCGCTGCTGCTGCCCCTCTTAGCCCATGCGGGCTCAGAGGCCAGAAGGGCGATGGCTAGCAGACACAGAAGCGCCACACTCTTCATCATGCCTCTGCAAATGAAAAACGTCAAAGCCGCTTGAATATACTTTATAAACAAATAGGCATTGCATCCTGGGGATTTAGGCCTGCATCCCGGTATTAATACAAGAAAATGTATCCATAACCATAATGTATCAGCGTTTTATCAGAACACAGATTCTGACATATTATAAGTAAATAGTCAAAATAAATATATGAATAAAACCTGATCGGTCATATATATATATGTGCGTGTGTGTATATTAATATGGGCTACACACTGTAAAGACGGGATACGATGTAAGAAATAAACGATTGGGTTCTACTGGACAATAATATTCGTGAATCGATTTCAAACATCTGAATATCAAATGATTGAAATATCTATTCTGCTGGTGGCTGAACCATCTATTTAATAACAACGAAACCATGACGTTATACTGAAGACACCCTAGCGTACCGTTATAACGGGCAAAATAACAGAAAATAACCTTAAAGCTAAAGAGTATACATAGTATAATCTACTAGCATAATAGCATAATACATAGAACAGATTGATAGAATAAATGCAAAGAGCATTCACGTCTGTCTTACCAACAACTTGAATCCAATCTGTTATTCCCGGATATTTTCCGTGATACGACGTTGTCCGCTGCTGGGAACGGGCTTGTTGAATGTCAGGAACTGGTGAGGTGCATTTGATTCCTCGTCCCCGATTATCAGAATGAAAGGGGTGGATCCCTTGAATGACTTGCGGTTGGGACCAGCCTCGACAATAGAGATGATGTTAATCGAATAATGAATGAATTACTTGTCTCGATTACAATATTTAATTAATGAATACATTTGATACATTTATTGACAACTCATTTGATGCTGTGATTCTTCAAATATTTTAAAAAATAATACATTTTATGATAAGAAGTTTTATTGTATTATGTGAGTACGTGTTGGTTATTTATCGTGCGTATCCACAATATTATAATTGCATTTCACTGACTATATTGGCCAACAGTTTATAATTACCAAGTTCCCCGATTATGTCATAGAGTGCTAACGCACAAGCCATGGCTCAAAAGGTGAGACGTCGCACGCGGTTCACTCTGCAGAACTATCAAGCGCACCCACGCGCTCTGCGCGCGCAGCCGTCTGTGACGTCGTACACACACTGCAAGTCGTGACACCCTAGTGGATGAGAAACATGTCGGGGAGGATAGTGCACACCGGAGGAACTCTGTTATTATCTAATAAAACATAGACGTCGGATAATAGTACGGACCGTGGGATCTTCGCGACTGCTTTACTGCGGTATAATACTAGTTTCTTACGGTGGAAATGGGCTGTGTTGAACTGAACCAGGCCCAGATCCTCTAGTGCGCGACGTGGGAAGGCTATACGGTTGTTTGGGTTTTAAAGACGGGTTGTGGGTCCTTGGGGCATGTTGTCTGTATTATCGTATGGGAGACTGGTGGCCAGGGCGGTCCTTGGAGGACTCTCTCAAACCGACGGTCGAGATTACAGTTTGGTCACCGCGAGTTATGGGTTCGGAAAGGACTTCCGTAAGGGGATCCTGAAGAAAGGGATGTGCTACGGGGACGACGCCTGCTTCATAGCGCGGCACAAAGCGGCCGATGTGTTGGGTAAGCACCCCCCCCCCGTTGTTAACAAATGTCCCTCTGTTGTTGCATACACTACTAGTTGTGCTAACTCACGTGTGGACCGTGCAGACATGTCTGCTAGTGTCTGTCTGACCTCCTGGTTAGGGTTACGCATGACCTTCAGGGTTAGGATTATGTATCATATTTTCGGGTTAGGGATGACCGTCTGGGTTAGGGTTGGGGATGACCTTCAGTGATCCAGCACGTGATCACACACTCAGATGAAAACACGACCAGCCTCCCGTCCTCCGCTGGGCTATAATATGTAATGTGATGGTTGTCATGAAGAACGAATGACTCATTACATACAACTGTACACCAAAATATTCGTTGGAAACCTCAATAAAATAATATGTGTGAACACCGGGAGGGAAAAGCATGTGTTAAGGGTAATCGTGGGTAAAGCGGTGACCTTTCACCCAGAAACTCAGTTCAGAGCCAGGGCATTGCGGGAGCAGTTTTGTAATACGCTTATGTATATGTGATTGGATCTGTAGAACTGCACTACATATGTATTTAAGACTTATATTTACAATGTCTTATAAAGGTCAGAATGGTTGACAGTGGAGGCAGCCATGTTGCTAATGGTTGTAGCAGTGTAGCTGAGGACAAATGCTTTTGTTGCGGGCGCTGAAGGGTCTAGCCAACAAAACAGCGTTTGGCAACCACTTGGTGTTCATTGCCTTTCCTAGTTCTACTGTAGTTTATTTGTCTTTGACTTAAAAATCCTCCCCGAGGAACAGTCGACATACGGGCCGACGTCCTCGTCCGTGCGGTCGCACCGGGCTCACGTGCCACATACCGTGGCGTAGTATTGCAGCCGCGTGCCCAGTGTCTGCTCTGTCCGCACGCCAGTCTGGGCACGGTGCCCAGTGGTCTTTACGTCATCGCTCTACGCAACTCATCCAGAACGACGCGTTTGACTTATTTGAGTACGAATCGTAGTTTCCCCTTTGCTGTTGCAATGTTTGGTCTGTGTGGTCACAACCTTCAATGTTCACACGTTAGCCCCCTAGTGCATTCGCTCCGCCAAACAGCCTTGAGAATAAACATTTATTTCCCCTCGGTTAACCTACCCAGGGCATAGACAAGCCATGTTTATATATTCAGATAGGAGCGTGATCATTTCGATTTTGGATTTTGACTCCTCATTCACAAGTTTTCCACTAGTTCTAAAATAAATACAAACCGTTCTGTTAGGATGTCCAAAGGTATATTCTCCTCATGTCAGGGTCCTCTTGAAACAGACAGTACAACTCATTCAAAACACATCTCCTGTATGTTCTATATATCATCTCAAGGTGTGGCAGATGGCGTCGGGGGTTGGCGTGACTACGGCGTGGACCCCTCCCAGTTCTCCGCCACCCTGATGCGGACGTGCGAGCGGCTGGTAAAGGAGGGGCGCTTCGTGCCCAGCCAGCCCGTGGGCATCCTCACCTCGGGGTACTACGAGCTCCTGCAGAACAAAGTCCCGCTGTTAGGTGAGCACGTCCTTCACCTCGCAGCTGAAGGTCTACCCAGTGGACTGGACCAACTAGTAGAATAGATGGATCAGCTTACCCAGTAGACTGCACCAACAGGTAGGAGAGATGGATACAGCTACCCAGTGGACTGTACCAACTCCTAGGATAGATAGATCAGCTTACCCAGTAGACTGTACCAACAGTTTGGGGGGGGTAGGTCCAGCCTACCCAGTGGACCGAACCAACTGGTAGGATAAATGGAACCGGCTGTACAGTGGACTGTACCAACTGGTAGTATATCGATAGATCAGCTTAGCCAGTGGACTGTACCAACAGGTAGAATAGATAGACATGGCTACACTGTGGACCGTACCAACTGGTTGGATAGATGGAACCGGCTGTACAGTGGCCTGTACCAACTGGTAGTATCGATAGATCAGCTTAGCCAGTGGACTGTACCAACTGGTAGAATAGATAGACATGGTTACACTGTGGACTGTACCAACTGGTAGGATAGATAGATCAGCTTAGCCAGTCGACTGTACCAACAGGTAGGAGAGATAGATCCAGTCTACACTGTGGACTGTACCAACTGGTAGGATAGATCGCAAGGTGAACTGTACCAGCTGTTAAGGCCAATTTCCACTGGAATCGGCACGGCAGCGAATCGCTCGCCGAAAATAATGGAAACCATTCAAGTGAACGTAGGCTATTCCACTGGATACGGCACCGGCACGGCACGGAACCGTCCCCAAACCGGCACTTCGTTTACGATACTTGTCTCTTCTATTTCTGAAAGTTGCCGGTTTGCTGCCGTGTCTCAGAACACGACTACAGCCAATCAGTTTGCCTTTGTGCATGAATATTCATGAGCTCACATCGATCCCTATGCAATTCACAGGGTATTTATATATTATACAGTCTATCTATGGTATGGTATCAATAGCTAATCAGTGGCAAAGAAGAAATGAAAGTCTGCGTCGATGCGCAAGTCCAGTGTCGCGAGTGGACGTTGCCATGACATCTAGAAATCATAGGTCTACCGTATTTAATGGGTTATGTCATGTGTATGGTTGATTATAAGGTAGGCCTATGTATATATAAATATTATAATGTATATTATAATATATATGGTTTCAATATAACTCGTGAATAATATTGTATGAATACTTATTATAATTATTCACGTCTTGAGCCATCTGTCGGAACGTGTCCGTGCCGCTTCCAGTGGGGATTGCAGTACGGAACACAGCTGCTTCGCTGCCGTGGCGCTTCCGTGCCGATTCCGGTGGAAATTGGCCTTTAGGATAGATTGATCAGCTTACCCAGTAGACTGTACCAACAGGTAGGATAGATAGTTCCAGTTTACACAGTGGACTGTACCAACTGGTAGGATAGATAGATCAGCTTACCCAGTAGACTGTAGGAGATAGATAGTGGTACACTGTGGACTGTACCAACTCGTAGGATAGATGGATCAGCTTACCCAGTAGACTGTAGGAGATAGATAGTGGTACACTGTGGACTGTACCAACTCGTAGGATAGATGGATCAGCTTACCCAGTAGACAGTACCAACTGGTAGAATAGATAGACATGGCTACACTGTGGACTGTACCAACTGGTAGGATAAATGGAACCGGCTGAACAGTGGCCTGTACCAACTGGTAGGATAGATGGAACTGGCTGTACACAGTGGACTGTACCAACTGGTAGGAAAGATAGACGGCTACACTGTGGCCTGTACCAACTAGCAGTATGGATAGATCATCTTACCCAGTCGACTGTACCAACTGATATAATAGATGGATCAGGCTACACTGTGGACTATACCAACTGGTAGGCCATCCATCACACATCTGGATAAACACTCCCACTTGTGGTGTCACTGTCGGCCGATTTAAAAATGGCTTGAAAAGGCTGATAAGCCTAACGCCAGGCGGTAGAATAGAACCCTTGTAAGCGTGGTTAGTGATTCGTTTCATGAGTCCTTTGTTATGTTCCTCATGCTGGGTGCATACTGTCGGGCTCTCCCATGTCTCCTCTAGACAAGGGGCTGCTCTCGTCTGGCTCGTGACTCCCTGCCGGAGGCGGTAATTGGTATAATGGCAGGGAAATCTGAGCTATTAAGAGCCATGTTCATACGTTAAATGCTTTGGCTTTCAGGCTCACTATAAAAGGATATTTCGACATTCGAATGCCCCAGAAAAGGCCAGACTAAGTTCTCGGAACACACACAAACACAAACACACACACTCGCACTGGCATAGAAAGCCACACACACACAATCGCGCACACACACACACACACACACACACACACACACTGACACACACACACACACACGCACACGCCCATCCAGCGGGAGTACAATAATAAAGTTAGGTCCAGAGTGAGTCATTTTGGGCTCTGGGCGAATCCATGAGAAGAGTGGGCCATAACTACAGCATGAGTCAGAGGGCCCTGCAAGGGTACTAAAAGGTTCCAAAACTTGTTTTGGTCGCATTGCAACCGATAAAAGATTGGAAATACTTGAAATAAATGGCGTGCCAATAGTGTACTCCACCCCAGTGTTTGTTCGTAGCCGACTCTCTACTATTTCTTCTGAAGCCACTTTGTCTGTACGTGTTGGTTTAGACGCTACTGTTTGTTCTGAAGCAACGTTGCCTGTATGTGCTGGTTCATAGCAGACTGTTCCTTTTGAAGCGACAAGCTCGGTTGTTTGGTTTTGCAAACGGTAATGGCTCAAAGTGTAGTTGCACAGGCATGACTGTTGAGATTCATATCGATATCGGCCTTGTGGCAGATATTGCGATGAGGTTGGTGAGGATAGTGTCGTGGCTACACTGACAACGTCCTAGGTTTCAATCCCCAATTTCCAAAGCTGTAGGCTTCCTTGAGCAAGACACCCCCCAACCCCTTACTCCTAAGGAAATCTAACTTGCTGCTTTCGAACCAAGCATCTGCCTAATGAATAAATGGCAGGGATGTGAGAGAAGACCTTTCAGGGTAGGGAGCTGCCTTTTGAAATCGATCCCATGGTATTTCCTACAGTCTGACATCAGGGAGGTAACGTGAGGCCGGAACCATCTCACTCACTCTCCACCGCCAACCAGGCAGAACTATCGGAGTTAAAAATGGATGTGAAGCGGTCGTAACTCGACGAGTGAACAAGCCGTCCCATTCCCAGTGGCGGTATGTCTGGAACATATTAGACCCCTCTTCTTGGTCTTGAACCAAATCTTGGCCTGTGGCCTGTTTGTATTTTGGAAGCCATAACCAGAAGTGTGTTCGGGCCTTCCAGGTCCGGGTTTGACCTCTACTGGGCCCTGGGACTTACAATTATAGCCTTCATTTCTTCTCAATTTCCTTACTTTTCATGATGTACTATATCTAGACGGGTCAGCATCTTCTAGCCAAAATATAATGTATACTCATACGAGAGTGTTGGGATATATATAGCTGATATGCATGGACCACGTCAACGTTTAATATAAATTGAAATAACTGCATGTTGGTCTGATTCAGCAGCTGTTAAAATCCCGAATGTTTTCAAATGTCCTCAGTTATATGAACCCATTATCTTCGGGGTTATGAAGCATCGATAGAGTATACATGCTGTTGGTTAGGGCTGGGGTTTGACTGAGTGGAGCTTTAATAATTCAAGCAGCTTTAAGAAGCTATAGCTCCATGGTATAAGTCCTGTTTTAACAGTGCCTCCGAAGTAGGCACCTTCATTGAACCAATTAACCATTGAACCCTTTAGTATTGATTTGATATTTCCTGTCGATGGCTATCCAAGATGGATGCCATATTAGCAAATCTTTCCTGTCCTGTGAGTCTAAAACCGTTTTCTCACATGTGTAAGGTTCGCAAAATATCTTTCTTTTTTTGTAAGAAGCATTTAAAAACCCAGCTTCTAGACAGGCTGTCAGTTGTTCACTTTTGGTTTCCATACTTCTATGCTATTCCTGAATGATTCCTAAACCATGACCATATGTGTTTGGGACGTCTATCATGTTTTCTGACGTTGTATCCCTTGTCCCTGAAGGTGCTCCTTCAATCAAATGTTACTTGTGACCTCCAACCCTTCTGACCCTCAACTTTCCCCCCCCCCTCCGCCCCCCTGGTCTCCTGCAGGCAGCAGCACGGCCTGCATCGTGGTTCTGGACCGGCGGAGCCACCAGCTCCACACGTGTAACCTGGGCGACTCGGGCTTCCTGGTGGTGCGGGGCGGCGAGGTGGTGCACCGGTCGGACGAGCAGCAGCACTACTTCAACACCCCCTTCCAGCTCTCCATCGCCCCCCCTGGGGTGGAGGGGGTGGTGCTCAGCGACAGGTGAGCTCCTCAATGCTGAAGGGTGGGAATGACCGGGAAATAAATGAATGCATACGTATTAGGGATGGGCACGAGTAGTAAATTCCAAACTCGAGTGATCGAATTAATTCCTCGAGGATCAATCGAGTACTCGTTTAAAACTAATCTATTTTTAGAATGCAACGCATCTGCAGCAGGAATTGGCCTAATGATGAACGGCAATATTACCAACCAAATATGTGATGCTTATTCTCAATCCAAACAGTCAAGAGTTATCAGAGTATTCATTATTTATTTTGGCAAACGTTCAAAACACATTTTCCTTGCAAAATAAATATGCGTCTCACTATCTAAATCACGTCGAACAAAGGCCTGTAACGTTAAAAAAAAGAAACAAGTACCCTAACCAAATAATGCAAATATTTCTATGCTATTCCTGAATGATTCCTAAACCATGACCATATGTGTTTGGGACGTCTATCATGTTTTCTGACGTTGTATCCCTTGTCCCTGAAGGTGCTCCTTCAATCAAATGTTACTTGTGACCTCCAACCCTTCTGACCCTCAACTTTATGCAAATAATTTAAAGCTGCAAATAAAACGGCAGCAAATGAACAAAAAAAATACTCAGCGTTGTGATCTTCTATACACGGCCGGGATTACAGCTGCGTCTTGCGACGGTGAAAATAACCGACACACTTGGTTGCTGCGGGTCTGCTTTCCCGAACTTACCGTTGTGTTTCAGGAGCATATGTTGCCTCATAGTACTTGTAGTACTCTGGTAGCTCGATTTCGCTTGGCATATTTGACATTTCACCTTATGATCTCCTATTTCTGTAAAGTATTTCAATACTTCGCTGCGCTTTGCTCTAACCGCCATCTCTTAACTTTTTGAATTCTGGCGTTGTGCACACACGGCACGGCGCGCGCCGCACAGAAATTTGATACATTTCATTTGCTTTGTGCACGGCACGCGCCAGTGGTGCCACACAGAAAATGTATACATTTGCTTCTTGTCTGTGTGTGTATATGCAAACTCGAGTTTGCCTGTCCACCAACCGAGTTAATTTGTAAGTATTCGAGTAATCGATTCCTCACGCCCATCCCTAATACGTATTATTCTTGTGGAATAAGTGCTCTCTGGGATTTGTCCACCTCAAAATTAGATTTGAGTGTGGAATTGGATATAAAGGGTTGCTGTATTTTTTACCAAGAGGTAAAACTGACACCTCTTTTTCAAGGAACACACAAAGGTCAATAGTGTACAAATGTAGCTTCTTATGCTGCTAAGGACTTAACCTTCCTATGTTGCTACAGACCTAACCTTCCTATGCTGCTCTACAGTCTTTACCTTCCTATGCTGCTACAGACTTTACCTTCCTATGCTGCTACTGATTTGAGCAGGGTGTGTGTGAGAGACAAGAGCTCCTCTCAGATTTAGACTTGCCAGCATGACCATTGACCCGAAACGCTTAGTTATTTTAAAACTGTGCCCTGCCTTTAACCCCCTCGACTCTAGCGAGTGCGTCCAGGACACACATTCAAGCGGGCAGCCCTGTTTTAATGTCGACACCAATCCCAGCCGCACTGGGCTGTCACACCATTAAACCGAGTCAATCCAGCAACGCATATGTATATGGAAAAGGGACAGTTGGTGGCTGCTCTTTCTCCATCTGCATCACTCCTGTTTCACTGGTTGGCTGACCCTAACGTGCATGCGTGTCTCTCTCTTTCTTCCTTTCTTTCTTTCTTTCCCCCGTCTGCCTCCTCTAGCCCCGACGCTGCTGACAGCGCCTCCTTCGACGTGCAGCTGGGCGACATCATCCTGACGGCCACCGACGGCCTCTTCGACAACATGCCCGACTACATGATCCTACGGGAGCTCAAGAAGCTCAAGGTATTCCCACTGTTGCGGTGAAAGTCACATGACTTCTGTAATTAGATCGTTTTCACCTGTGGGATCGGGAGCCAGAGGGTTTTCCGCAAGGGGGTCCCTTCTGCTGAACACATTTAGCATGTGATCTGTCCTCCAGGATAGATGCCATAGTTATGTTATCTTGTTGAGTACGTAATGAGGAAAGGCTATTGGTTACTCCACCCAGCGCAGAGTAATCCACCCAGCTACCACCACCATCGACCAGACATTGTAATGTCTATTGTACGATATGCATCACGTGCTAATCGCTTCATTTGTTTTTCAGACCACAAACTACGACAGCGTCCTGCAGACGGCAGAAAGCATCGCCAAGCAAGCGCACGACCTCGCCTACGACCCCAACTACATGTCCCCGTTTGCACAGTTTGCCTGCGACAACGGACTGAATGTACGAGGTGAGACATCCGATTTGTTTGTTCACCCAAGGGTACAGTATTGGACTTAGCAGTGGACCTATCTTCGGGTTACACAGAGTCAAAATGCCCTCCCGTCACTTTTAAGACTCATGAGCAGCATTGCATAAAATTGACCCCTCCCCCCTTTCTCCCCCTTCTGTTGTGCTGCAGGTGGGAAGCCAGATGACATCACGGTGCTGCTGTCCATTGTTGCAGAATACACAGACTGAGTGCTGTGTGTGCGTGTGGGCATGGGCATGTGTGACCCCTTGTGTCCTTCCTTCTACTTCTTTGGCCAAGTCGACCCCCTTCCCCCCCCCCACACACACACAAACACACGCACACACTGCCCTGCGCCGGGTCGAAGGTTCACCCGCGCTCCTGAGCGGGGAAGGGGGGGGAAAGGGCAGCTAAGGCCCCTTCATGTGGATCATGACGGAACAGCCGATGGACAGTTCTCTGTATCCTCTGATGGTTAAAGGGCTTAACGTTAGCAGAGCCCTCAGTTATACACAACGGTACTGTAACCACCCCACAGCTGCAGGGACGCCCAGCGAGCAGGTCATTACGCGATGCTGCTCGCGATACTCTTTGGCTTGTGTGTGCGAATGCTGTCAGGTATGCATGGGTGTGTTTCGGTTCCCAAGAGAGGTCGATGGCGAAGAGTGGACGTTGTTCTGTCGTGTTGGAAGACGTTTCTGTGGCTGAGTGATATGTTTGATGTGATGGCCCATCGTCACATGGGACATGGTGGTCTGCAGGTTCTCAAGAATTTGGAAAGAAATGGGTGGCGTGATGGATCCGTCTCTGTTGTTGTCGCTGAAGTTGTGTCATTTCTGTGTCATAAAGTAATTGTGTATGCGTGGCATTTGATCTGGAAAGATGAAGATGTTTCTTAAAGGTTGGGTATGGAATTCTCTTTTTTGGCCATTTTTGCAAAATTACTTGAAATCCTTATCATAACCCACTTACAGCCGCTGAGTTAGAAGTACTGGCATGAAAATTAAACAAGTCAATCATCTGTGGAACGAGCAGGGCTCGAAAAACTCCAGCCAATGATTTCCAGACCCACCGAGTGGCATTTGACAGTAAGTAAGTCAATCAAATGGTTGTACTGCACTCCCTCCGCGCGTGACCCCTTCGTGCACGTACTCAAAGCTCGTGACCCAGAGCAAGCTTCTGTTTGTTGTTACCCTGCGGTAGTTACTGGAGCTAGCTAACTAGCTAATGGTTCGCTCGTGCATGATTGCGAGTCCATGTACTTGGAATGGGTGGAGTCAGAGTCATCGTTGAAGGAGGGGGTAGGACCATTTGAGTTGGGTATTTTCAAAATCTGCTGGCGTTTCGCAAATCCCATGCCCAACCTTCAAGGATTAGGAGAGAGAGGGATAAGGGCGAGTGAGTGTTTGTATGGGTAGCTAGCTAGTATTTCCCCAACAGCTCCAAATTGTCTTGTCTAAACATATTCAATAGCTCCTGCTATTGAATATATTATTATTATATTGAAAAGCACCTGCTATAGAAGGTCTCATCTGGTTTGTCACTAGGTTTATGAACTGTCAGTCTTTCCCTAAGTTGTACATATTGTTTTTGTTGTGTTTTCTCTTCTGGCCTTACCATGTTTGTTTTGGTGTAAAGCATTATTACATACTGTTGTGAATGACGTACACATGCAACATTTGCATCTGTAAAATGAACGGTTGACTATGGAAGTAAGCTTCATAAATCTGTCGCTTCCATCGGCAGAAATGAACAATTTACTTAGCATGACTGATTTAGGATATGTCGTAGAGGGGATGTTAGATTTTTGTGGGTGGGTGAGTGTGGCCAATATGTGGTAAAGTGCAACATTGAATGTGTGGGTATATGATGTACATTTGATGTTTGCTATCCAACGATGCTAAAGCTAGCATCTGGAAATGCTACGACTGCAATTATAGGTCAGGCCTGAATTAAAATACAGTTTTATTTTTGTAAGTGTTATTTAGTTGTAAGAGTGACTATTGGAAGCCATTAGCTTCTCACAGTTGGATGGATGACTAAACAGAAATCCTATCTCAACACAAACGAGATAAAGAAGTAGTTTCCTATTGTTTTGGTTATTTCTTTTGGTTATGAATGTAATTCTCGCTGCGTCTTTTTACTGTAACTTAAATTTCTCACTGCAGCGTACATTTAGACTTGGTTCTCTTGATTTGCGTGAGTGTATTTAAAAGCATGTACCAGAATTGACACGAATCAAAGACAAGAATAACCCAGTTCTGATATTGGCAGTCCATCTCATATGTTTTAACAGTCACCCGGGTGATTATTCCAGATGTCATCCTTAAACCATGGCCACACCAAAGACAGACTTCATTTGCATAATTCCATTAAATATTTGAAAAACACAGTTTAGCAATACAATTAATTTCACTTGAATACGATAATATTGCTGGTAGCTGCAGCTTGTTTGTGTCCCAGTCGGCCTCCCCTGCTTGTGAAGTGACCCAGTTAGCGCATCTGTTCAATGTTAATGCTGACTAATCTACAAAGCCGGTTTAAACAAACCAAAGAAAGAAAGCCATATACAGCATGTAATTAGAAAAACTGTGCTACACATCTCGCTACCAAGGGTGTTCACCAGATGTTTAGAGACCAATAGTGCCACTGTTGTTGACACTAGAAATAATTTCAAAAGGCCAATAGCTAAGCCCGCCGCCGCCGTGTCCCGGATGCAACAGTGTTGTCCAGATGTGCAGCATGGAACAACATGGGGAGATCAACACGTATATTTTTATAACAGTCTACTTGTGACTGAAAATGGTTCTTGTATCCATAATCTTATGCTTTACTTGTTTTTCTCTTTTTCTCCCCCCTTAATTTCTTTTTTACTTTAGTTTTGCATGATTTCTTAACTACATGAAAGCATTACCTGTTACAGCTTGACTCACTGTATGATTCCTGTCTTATGATACTGTCTTCTTGATTAACAATGTTAATTTACATTGAATTATGGGTGAAATACTCAGTGTGTTTGTATGTGTGTGTGTGGTGGGGAAAATGGATTGGCCATGAGCAGTGACAGTCTTGACATAGGGGGTTGTAACTGAACAAGGGGGAGCTTAGCCTTAACTGCAGACCTAAACTCAAAACATGCCTTTTTTGGCCCAGGTTGATGTAATTGAGATCTGCCCACCTCGCTCTTGTGTATAGAACAGTTTAAAAGGTGCTTTTGCTTGACCTCCTTCCAGAAAGCGATGTTTGTGTGTACAAAAGATATGCTTGTGTGTATACAGTGTAACAATACAGGTCTAATGTATGTAAATATGTTTTAAAAGATGTACAATATTTAAATAAAGAGTCTAGTATTTATACTAAACATGTTTACAATCTCTCGGTAGCCATAAAGTGCTGCTGTTTTTGTTATTGAACGAAATGTACGATTTTAAATCCTTTATCTTGATCATTTATATTGGGGCAATTTTCATATTCAGTATGATTTAATAGAAACGGTGCCAAATCGAAATTATTTTATTAGTACATATGACAAAGATAATATACACATTTCAAAGGTGATTTGGTAATTTAAACTAGGCTTTAACGAATAAATATATAGGCCTATCACGTATAATCAATAAGACATAAGTTACTACATGGTGTCTGGTAGACATTTTGGAAAAATCAAGCCAAAAACATTTAGCTATTCAATTGATTAATTAGCTACAGCTAGATTATTCAACAATGAATTTTCACAGTAGATGGTGTTCTGTTCATTATAAGAAGTAGCGATGTGGCGACAGTGTCGATGCCAATAATAAGGTAACATTTTTGTTTGTCACCAGCAGGCGGCAGCAGTGTGACTGCTGTCGATGCTTTATTAGCTTAGGAAGTGGCCATAAGTATACCTACGTAAAGCTGAATTTAACCTACGGACAGCCATGTTTCTGACCAAGGCGGTTTAGGGGAAAGGTGCGTGGGTCAGCTGACTGCGATGTGATGCTAGCAGGTTAGCCATTGAACACGAAGCGGCTACGGACATTATAGTCTTTCACCTCCAACACCGCCGAATGTATGTTACTATTAAGGTAGCTTATGCGCTAGCTATAGTGTTGTTAGGACGTCAAGACAGCTGTGGCAATGCTAGTTAGCCGGAGGAGTTGGGACTACTTAACTAACCATAGGTAGTAATTCTAATGAGCAGGGAAACGGCATTCCAATCATACTAAACGTCAATACACGTCACTTCTAGCCCATGTTCATCTTAATGGTTGTTAATGGCGAGGATCGAGCAAAGCAATGGACTGGCCGGCAGAAGTTTCCCACCGGGCAGCGAGAAGGACCGGACAGCAGAGTCTGGACCAGCAGAGTCTGGACCTGACTCTGCTGACCCCCAGGAGCTACAGACCGACAAGTATGGCTTCATGGGGGGTGCACAGCAATATTCTGGACAATCGTAAGTGGTGTTTATAAAAAAAAACGATTCAACTTTATTTTTTTAAAATATTGAATCGAAATGAATTAGCCTGCTGTCATTTACAGGAACTGTCATATTCCTCCCCATAATAATGGACTTCCGTGATAACTTGTGTAAATGTATGTATGTATGTATGTATGTATGTATGTATGTATGTATGTATGTATGTATGTATGTATGTATGTATGTATATTTGTGTATCTTGTACATGGAATAGACAGCGCTTTGGAGGTTTTTGAGAGATGTAAATAGCCAGAAAGAGCAGTCAAAGATTCAAATGTTTGGCCTATGTCCTATCATAATTTTGATTTGGTTAAACTGACATCACCCTTATCCACAAATAAATAATTGTTTGAGGTTAATGGCAAAATAAGTATGGTATTCTGTCTATACCATGAGGTTGTGACTTAATAAAATGCTATGTTATTTTGTCTAAACGGTTCTGTTGCTTTGGTTTCAACATCATTTGAACCCTTTAGATTGTGGCACGCACGGTCCCACTATTCAGAATACATATTAGTAATGCTGGATCCAAGATTACTGTAGGCCTAGTCTCATAAATCTGACAACACTGTAGGAGTGTTGGATCCCAGATTACTGTAGCCCTGGTGTCACACATCCGACAACAGGGTAGGACTGCTGGATCCCAGATTACTTTAGACTATGTGTAGGCTCATAACTATCTGTCCTTTCAATTTTATTTAAAAATAAATGACGATTTGTGTGGCTGATGGTATCTGCAGCTGAATCTACTCTTGGAAAATGGAGGAGATTTGTATAGGGTTAATAAGGATTTGAGGGATGTGTATAGGTTTAGGGTGAGTCAGGTCTAAACGTGTGTGTGTGTGTGTGTGTGTGTGTGTGTGTGTGTGTGTGTGTGTGTGTGTGTGTGTGTCTGTGTGTCTGTGTGTCTGTGTGTCTGTGTGTCTGTGTGTCTGCTTGGAGCTGGTCTAATTTGAAATTGGCCTATACCACCGTTGCGTGATATTGTTCAGATCATCCTGCATGGTGATAAAAAGCCAGAACACGGGGAAGTTCCCCTCGTGGCTTCCTGTTGTTCCCCTCATGCTCTTCACCGGCTGTTTCCACTGCTTTGTCCCACACTAGATTTCCTGTGTTAAGAGGCAAGACGTCAGCCATCTTGGCCCCGTCCTCTACATTTCAACCGGATCTCTAATAATAATTAGTAATTAATACAGGAAGTGATTAAGAGTGTGCAGCGCGCCACACCTCACCGCTGTTTTCAAAACACCCCTCCTTCTTCCATGGGGTCCTCATGCCTTGTGGCCATGAGAGGAGATACATTGTTGTGCTTTGTTCTTTTGTCCTCTAACCCTTTGGCTATGGGAGGAGATGATGGGTGTGCTCTCTATGGGTGGGGTTAAGGGTTGGTATTTTCATTCTGTACACGCACACAGAGAGAGAGCATACCTTTTTGTTATGGAGTTTTGTATGATTCTTAGAAATATCTCTAGGAATGCTTTGTGTTTTCACTGTACACTGAGGCCACACCAGGATTATGGTTGTATTGCTCTACAACAAAACCATAGTGTAATTCAAGCTGAGATGTACAGTATGTCTTGTACAGTATGTCTGCTATATGATAGTTAGTGTATGGTACAGTAATAGTCTCCTATATGAGACTTGCCTCTGGCATAGTAAGAGGCTTCACTATGCCGACGTTGACCATTAAAACAGTCCAAAGTTCTGCCTTAGAGAACAAATGGATCCAGCTTGCTCTGTGTGTTTTTTGCAACAGATAAACACAAAGTATACAAACAGATAAACACAAATAACTGAAGCCTCCGTTTTTAAGAAGCCACTTGCTTTGGTAGAAAAGCATGCAAAAGCATACACTCTATTGGAGTAACTGCGATTAAGGATTAAAGCGCTTTTCAATTCCGTCCCAGTGTAGACATCATTTGCGCTCTCGCAGCATGTGACAAGATGTGTTCTCATGTTGAACCCTGTTGATCTCTGGTCCTCAGGACGGAGAATGTTCCTGCCGAGGTTCTGAGGCAGCGAGAAGCCAAGTGGCTGGACATGCTCAACCACTGGGACAAATGGATGGCCAAGAAACACAAGAAGGTCAGTTGACTTCTTTCGGATGAGACGTAAAACCGAGGTCCTGACTCACCGAGGTCACTAAAGATCCCAGGGCACGCATCGCAAAAGTGTAGGGGTTTCCCCGGTGTCCTGGCCCAACCAGGCTCATTCAATCTGGCCCCCTAATCATCCTCCTGTATAATTGGCTGACTCATTAATTCCCTCACTCTCCACCTCAAGCTGGTGTGTGGTGAGCGTTCTGGCGCAGATTGGCTGCCGTGCATTACCCAAGTGGGTGCTACACACTGGTGGTGGTTAGTGAGGTCCCCCCCTTCACTGTAAAGCATCTTTCAGTGTCTAGAAAAGCGCTATATAAATTCAATACATCATTATTATTATTAACTAACCCTGACCCTGATTCTCTATTTACTAACCCTAACCCTCTGTTCACCATCCCTTTCCCTCTATTAAATAACCCTAACCCTCTGTTCCCTAACCCTAGCCCTTTATTTACTAACCCTATCTTAACTAGGACCAACCCTAACCCTCCATTAACTAACCGTAACAGTAGACCACCCCACTCTTCTAGCCCGTCTCCATCAGTGGGTTGGTATTAGGGGCTCAGCTCTGCAGTGGTTCTCCTCCTACTTCTCCCATAGATCATTTTCAGTGTCCATAGGTCTGCACTCCTCCTCCTCTGCCCCTCTGTCTTGTGGGGTCCCCCAGGGGTCCATCCTGGGTCCAATCCTGTTCTGTTTATATATGCTCCCACTTTTACACCGACAATTCACAATTATATCTCCCTCTGAGATCCAGGGACTGCCTTCAGACGCTCCTAGAGTGTCTCAAGGAGATAAATGACTCCAATTTAACAATAGCAAAACAGAAGTTATCATCTTTAACGCCTCCAAATTCAAAAAACCCATCTTCACTGACCTAGGTAGTCTAACCTCATTCTTAAAACCATCTGCTAGAAACCTCTGCGTCATTTTTGATTCGGAGCAATGCTTTAATAAGCAAATCTCCTCCGTCGTGAAGAACAGCTTCTACCAGCTCAGAACCATCTCTTAAATAAAGCACTCCCTATCATACCACAATCTGGAAATAGTCATCCATACTTTCATAAAATCACGGCTGGATTACTGTAACTCCCTCTACCTTGGTCTCCATCAGTCCCTCATATCACGCCTCCAAATAGTTCAAAATGCAGCAGCAAGACTGTTGACTGGGTCAAAAAAGTGGGAGCATATCACTACCGTTCTTGCTTCCCTTCACTGGCTGCCAGTACAACAAAGGATCCTTTTTAAGTCTGTTCTTATGGTGTTCAAAGCCATCAATGGTCAGGCCCCATCTTATATATCAGACCTTTTACACCCCCACTCAGCCACTAGGTCCCCAAGATCCTCTAATAAGGGTCTTCTACACATGCCCCGCTCCAGACTGAAGCAAAAAGGTGACCGGGCCTTCGCTGGAGCTGCTCCGCGCTGGTGGAACCAACTGCCACCCGACATACGTGATGCCCCCTCCATTTATGCCTTTGAATCAAGGCTCAAAACCCATCTGTACAACCTTGCTTTCCCTCCCCATTAACTATCTGACCTCTGCTTTGTTGTGTGTGGATGTCAGGTTTTATGTATTTTATTTTTATTTTATTCTAATGTTGTTGTTATTTTGCCTTCATGTTTGCCTACTGAATGCACTATGTACAGCACTTTGGTCAGCGCAAACTGTTAAATAAATAACCCTAACCCTTACTTGCTTACTTACTAACCCTGTATGAACTGACCCTAACCTCCTATTAAAACCCTACCCCTCCATTAACTAACCATATCCCTCCATTAACTAACCATATCCCTCCATTAACTAACCATATCCCTCCATTAACTAACCATATCCCTCCATTAACTAACCATATCCCTCCATTAACTAACCCTAACACTAGATCTATTATGTAATTCCCCCTTCAGTGTTGGAACATATCACACTAATGAAAGCAGTTCTACCATGGTGCTAAAAAAAGAAAAACAGGGCACAATAAACACTGAATTCCACATGGGCTGGTGTGGAACTAGAACACCTCTAATTGTAGCTGATGTGACACTAAGCTATTGCTGTCAGTGTTTGCTTCCTCTAACCTCAAAGCGTGTCACTTTTAAAACTATGTTGTGTTTGATTGGCAGGTGAAGTTGCGGTGCCAGAAGGGAGTCCCGCCCTCCCTGAGAGGCCGGGCGTGGCTCTACCTGTGTGGAGGGAAGGTGAAGAGAGAGCAGAACAGGGGAAAGTTCCAGGTCAGTCAATTGCTGAGGAAGGTATTGAGGTCGCGTTCCAGGCAGTAAAACATTTAGACTGGTAGTGATGAGGACGCATTCAGGTCAGTCAAGTGCTTAGGCAGGTAGTGGTGAGGTTCCAGGTCAGTTAAACATTTAATATAAAGTTGTAAGGTCTCAAGCTGAAAATGGCTTATTTATTCCTATTTCACATATTAGATAGTAGATAGATAGGTGGTAACATATACAGATAGCTAGTTGTCTCCATCTCCACGTTGAGCCACTGTTGTCTGTAGAGAGCACCTAGATTACACAGGGTGCAGTGATTCTTTTTAGTAAGAGATGGGTGTGGTAAGAAAGACACATCGAACTGAAACTAGGTCAGCCGGTTACTTCCGGAGGGGAGACATGGTCTGAACCCTTTCAGTCATGCGATTTCCTAAGAACATTGCAAAGCTTTAGAAAAAAACATCAATAATTCAACTGAATTATAACTGGGGCTTCAGTGTGAGTGTGAATGCAGTGCACGTGTTTGTCTGTGCCCACAAAACTGTAAAACAATGTATATAATAATCCCAAAAAGTAATTGAGAGAGTGTTATCCCAGGTGAAGTGTCTTTCTTATGGGCAGTGCAGGAGTCTTATCCCAGGTGAAGTGTCTTTCTTATGGGCAGTGCAGGGGTCTTATCCCAGGTGAAGTGTCTTTCTTACGAGCTGAGCGTGAGTGTTAACCCAGGTGTACTGCCTTGCTCGTGGGCAGGGCAGGAGTGTTCATTTGAATGTATTTGTGTTGTTTGAGGAAACCGGTACCCTGTCTCGTCAGATGGTTTACAAACCCTCTTGCACGTCATGTTACCAGATAGATTGTTTCACAAATCCGATGTTGAAGTTTTGGATGTGCCCTCGGTCTATCACGTAGTTCTTCATAGGAGGCTGATTGGTCTGAACCACTGTGGTTCGGTCACAAGCTCATCACTTGACGCTTGGCTTGCATCGTAAACTCGATCTTTATCTCGCCAATCCTGATTCCTCGCAAGATCGGCAAAACACAGCACCGTCAGGAAACCCACGTGAACACAGGGATAACGTTCACACTCCCCCCAGAAAGCCCCAGCAGTTCTAACAACTGGGCCACAGCACCCCCTTTATCACCTTTTCCATCAAGACTTAACGCCGCACATTTACTTTCTACCACCAACATCTCCGTGTGTGTTGGTTTTCAGGACCTGGACAGCCAACCGGGCGACCCCAAATGGGTGGATGTGATCGAGAGGGACCTGCATCGACAGTTCCCCTTCCATGAGATGTTTGTGGCCAGAGGAGGTCACGGGTGAGGAGAACCATCCCCACCATGCACGTTTTTCTCAGATACAGCTTTCTGTCGGTGGAAGTACCCGCATTGGGGAAGTACTCTCTTCTCTGGGTGAACAAATATGAAGATCGTATTGTGCACAGCGCAATGAACGACGGCAGTGGTGTGAGAAGCACAAGGCTGGCGTTTCTGTACCGCATCATTCGTATTCTAAACAGCAGGACCCTGCGGTACCCTGAAAGAAAGTCCACCCTAAGATATCATGAATATTCATCCCAGGGATATAAAGTACTGGGTTAGGGTTAGGGTTCCTGTTTTTAAAGAATTTCTTTAAAAAAAGGAACAAAATCCAACGTGTGTGTGTGTGTGTGTGTGTGTGGGTGTGTGTGGGTGTGGGTGTGGGTGTGTGCAGGCAGCAGGACCTGTTCCGGGTACTGAAGGCCTACACCCTGCACCGGCCGGAGGAAGGGTACTGCCAGGCGCAGGCCCCGATCGCCGCCGTCCTCCTCATGCACATGCCCGCTGAGGTAAACACACACACAGTGACTACAAACCATTCTCAGATACTATAGTTATATATACTTAACTATGAGATAATTTGAATACAGAAATACTTTTCATCAGCGATTCCCAACCTATGGCCTGTGAGGGTTTTGCAGGCGGGCCGCCAAATCATTGGCAAAACACATAATTTTACATTTTTTATATTTATTAGAAAAACTTAAATTTTAAATAATGAATCTTTTTTTTTTTTTTTTCTTTAAAACCTTTAAAAATGTTAAATAGCATCAGGTACACAGTCCCCCTAGTCAAACAAAAAAGAAAAAGAAAGTATAGCGATAGAAAGTCATCGAAACGTCATGAGTCACCGAGAACGCAGTGGAAGCATACTATCGGTTCAGCCCACTTAAAGCAAAGGCGGTCAAATGCAGGATAGACGATCAACTGGATCGATTGGTCCTAATGTGTGGGACGAAGCACTGATGGGGCTCGTGCGATGCTAAGCACGTACGGTGGAGTCATCACCCGGGTGGAAGCTGTGGCTCCGCTAGTAGCAACTGCAGTATACACAGAGAAGCGCAGGCTATAGAGAAAATGGCTGCAGATCTAAAGACTGCTCGAGATCATGTTTATGTTCCGTTTTAGGTGCGTCCTTCAGATAGCGCTTACTAAATACCGTTACTAACACTATGCGAAAGGACCATGAATATAAGGTCATTTTTTACTTTTTAAACATCTCTGCAATGTTTAGCTCCGTTATTACTTGGGGGGGGGGGGGGGGGGGGGCACAAACACTTTTGAGGTTTTTAAGGGTTCAAATTCATGTGTCTGAGAAGGTTGGAAACCGGTGCTTTAGATATAGATCTATATCTATATAGATGTCTACTGTATATCTATATAGAGATAGATAGATGGATAGATAGATATTTACACTATTGATATACTTTGGTATATTTCTATACCCTATAGGTATACTATATCTGTTGTGTTTCTGGTTAATGAACTGCTAGTCCCTTGTCACTGTACTCAGCATGTACCAGCTGCTGGCTGACATGAACCCGCTGAACTGCGGGTTCATGTCAGCGGTCTCGGTTACGCTTCTGTTTTGATTTCTAAAGAGCTACTTCCTGTTTTACCACAGGATGCCTTCTGGGGCCTGGTGCAGATCTGTGAAAAGTACCTGCCAGGGTACTACAGCAAAGGACTGGTAATGCTTCCCTCAACCAGATGAATCATGTTGTTGTCTGTGAGGAGACCGGCCTGGGTTCAAAGTCACAGATACCCAAGGAATGCCCTGCGGTAGTCAGACGACTCTTAAAGTTAGATTACACATTGACAGTGCTACGCAAGGCCATTACGCTCTGGTTCAGCAGGAGATACTAAAGATAAAGCTGTTTAATGGGTTTCTTAGCAGAGGCAAACAATGTCTGTTGTTGTAATCATAAATGTTTGATGTTAAGAGTCAGAGGTGTTGGCGTGAAGATGAATTCTCTGGGACAAGGTGGTTACTCTGCCAAGTTTTGTTTGGCAGCATGTAAGGGAATTAGACAGAAGTAATCTAAGAAACGAATAAAAGAGTGGTCCAGGAAACAAATGGCAATAGTACACAGTGTGGCCACCAGAGGGAACCAACTCCTCTCCTCTCACATGCTTCACTTTGTAGAGACGAGGCATACTTGTCTACTTGAGACTATAAGACTCTTCCAGACTACAGCTTGTTATGACATGTATATTGTCCAGTATTTGGCTTATGTAATCATCTTGAAACATTACAATAATTGCCCTTGAGGTGAGCGGGTGATGCAGCTAGAGACAATCAGTTGGATGAAACCATCCCAGTGAAGTGTAGTTCTGCGTTTCTTCTTCTACCTCTCACACCGGTTCTTCCTCTCCCTGTCCTGTCGCCTTCTCCATCCCCTCCCAGGAGGCCATCCAGCTGGACGGGGAGATCCTGTTCTCCCTGCTGAAGAAGGTGTCCCCCGTGGCGCACCGCCACCTGAAGAAGCACAAGATGGAGCCCATCCTCTACATGACGGAGTGGTTCATGTGCGCCTTCTCCCCGGACGCTGCCCTGGGCCTCGGTGCTGCGCGTCTGGGACATGTTCCTGTGTGAGGGTGAGCGCCCGTGCCCACCTCGATGCTCAACTACACCGCTCTGCTCCACTCTATACTGATCCACACGGCTATGCAACACTCTATACTGCCTCACTCCATACCGATCTACACTGTTGTACTCCACTCTATACTCCTTTGCTGCTCCACTCTATACTAACCTACACCGGTCAATTCTACTCTATACTATTGTGTTCTACTCTGTTCTATACTACTATGTAGTCTATCGTCTACACTGCTCTGCAGTACTCTGTACTGCTCTACTCCATACGACTCTTTTACTATTCTACTCTATACTACTAAGCTCTCACTCTACTCACTAGGACTCTATACTACTCAACTCTATGCTGCTCTATACTACTCTACACTAGTCTGCTGCTCTACTCCACTCTGTAGCACTCTATACACCTCTCCCTTTTCCCCCGTTGAGCCCGGGTAACGCCACCACATTAACTCGGGACCGCCGCGGCGCCCCTGGCGCCCCTCTCTGGGCTCCCTCTGCTCCCAGGGGTGAAGATCATCTTCCGCGTGGGCCTGGTCCTGCTCAAGTGCATGCTGGGGTCCCCGGAGAAGCTGAAGAAGAGCCAGGGTCTGTACGAGACCATGGAGCTGCTGAAGGCCCTGCCGCCGGCCTACGTGGAGGAGGGCTTCCTGGTCCGGGAGGTAGGGCGACGTGGCTGGAGCTCCACCCTGGACACGCACACCTTATCCACTAACCCCATGGGGGCCGATCTGACCATCTCCACGGGGTCTTCTCATGTGTAGGAGGTGTGAAGAATAGATTATGTAAGGTTTTATCTGTGTGGTTCGTTTAGATTACTAGTGCACCTGTCTTTATCTCGCATTTAGATCTATTGAGCAGACTCTCTTATTCAAAGGGACTTGCAGTGATTCTCTCGATAAGCAGGTCGGGTCTAGGCCTCTTGCTTCAGTACAGGTTAAACCCTAGCCATGTGTTGTTGTTGTTGCTTTAGGGTGTGCAGATAGTACAGGTGAGGTACAGTATGTACGGTCGAGGTACAGTAAGTAGAGGGCAGGTTCAGTAAATACAGGGCAGGTACAGCAAGTATAGGGAGGCACAGGTGTAGTACATTTTAGGCAGAGTTGAGGTACCGGTGAGATGCAGTCAGTACAGGCTGGGCTGCGGAAGGTGGTGTTCACAGCCCTCCCCTTTGAGCATTCAACTGGGAGACGTTCAAACGTTCTGGTCTTGGCACCTTGAATGGTTTACTGAAACTCTTCTCCACCTCCCTCCCTCCCTCCCTCCCCTCCCTCCCTCCCTCTCCACATCCCTCTCCCTCCCTCTCCTTCCTCCCTCCCTCCCCCCCCCCCCTCTCCTCCCCCCCTCCCTCCCCCCCCATCCCTCTCCACATCCCTCTCCCTCCCTCTCCACATCCCTCCCTCCCTCCAAACCTCCCTCTCTCCCCTACCTCCCTCCCTCCCCCCCACCCTCCCCCCCCCTCCCTCTCCCCCCCCCAGGTGGTGGAGTCCCCCGTGTCGGAGCGGGACATCGAGCGGGAGCACGTGGCCCAGCGGCGGCGCTGGGAGGAGAGCCGGGGGGAGCTGCGCTGCCGCTCCCCGGGCAGGATGCACGGCGCCCGGGCCATCATCACCGCCGAGCCCCCCCGGCGCCAGGACCTCCAGCAGAACCCCGCCATCCTGGTGGAGACCCCCCCGGCCGCCGCCGCCGCCCCGTCCAACGGGGGCCCGGGGGAGGAGCCGGCCGGAGGGAAGGGGAAGAAGAAGAAGAAGAAGAGGAAGAACAAGGAGGAGGAGAAGGCAGCGCCGTCCGTCCCTCCGTCCGCCCCCAGCGACCCCCCTCGCGCCCTGAAGGACGGCTCCCGGCAGGCCTCCGAGGAGAGCCTGAGCAGCCAAGAGCACGACTCCTACCTGTAGGCTCCACCGACGGGAAGGATGCGAACTGAGGCTTCCACCAATGGGAGCGATGCTACCTCGTAGCGTCTTGCTGTCTGATGAGGCTTCCACCAATGAGAGGGATGATTGCTCATTGCCTCTTGCTCTCCGATGAGGCTTCCGCCAATGGGAGCGACGCTATCATGTAGAGTCTTGCTGTATGATGGGGCTTCCACCAATGGGAGCGATGCTATCATGTAGTGTCTTGCTGTATGATGGGGCTTCCACCAATGGGAGCGATGCTTTCATCTAGTGTCTTGCTATATGATGGGGCTTCCACCAATGGGAGCGATGCTATCATGTAGCATCTTGTTTTTAGATGCTCAGTTTTACCACCAAAGCTTTGGCTGCTTCATTTTTGTTCTGTTATTCATATAGATTTAGATTTTGGGTTAAAAGTGTACATGATGGTTATTTTGTTGATGAAATCTTAGATACACACTATTGAAGAACACTAACTAAATACCATAGCTGTGGGAGGAAGGAAATACTTGATCAAACTTTGAAGGAAAGTCAAAATTATTCAGACAAAATGAGAATATTATTGTTTTAACCTGCTGTACAACCATGTCAAGTGCCATCCACAGAATATTGCCACATTCTTCCAAATATTTGGAGATATCTTGAATTGTAATAAGACTGAAAGGCCCATGAAGGATGTTAACCTGACTAACATTTAGTGTCATTTTAGTAAAGTCTTCAAATAATCACTTTATACAATCATGTTTATATTATAGTAATACAAAATGATTTATCATTGTGTTTATAATAATAATAATGATGTATTTGTTTGAATCATCACTTTATAATGATTAGATTATAATATAGTAATAAATAATGATTTTATTATGTATTATAATTATAATGTATATTTGCACTAAATAATGTTGCTGTGCAACAAATTGTCCTGAAATTGGCTTTTAAACAATATATACGTGCGTAGATTTCAAAAATGTTGGGAGCACAATTATTCAAACTTTTAATGTGATGGATCATTTTTAATGTTTTATTATTTAAACACACTGTGAAGATCACAGACCACCTGTACACATTTTTTATCTATTGAGAAGGATTTAGTTATTATTTCTCTGCCAATCATTTATATGGACGGAAAGAGGTTGATTTTTTTTTCACATGTATTATGCCATATGTTGGATTGTGCATCTTATAGAATTTGCTGAATTCAGGGAAACTTTTGTTGGATAAAATGGCTAATGGGAATTACCGATCATGAGCGCCAGTTCTTTTGGTTTGTTGCGTTACACTGTTTATTATTTCCTCATAGAAGTAGCAGAAGCAGCCCACCAGGTCGACCCATAGAGGGCTCCCTTGTGCTTCTTAAGATATTTAAAAACGTAAACCGCTTGTTCTATTTGATTCGAAACCAATGACTCTTTATACACAACACAGCTCCACAGCTGTTCTGATGGAGGACTATAACTGAAAACCTTTTGGTCATTTAGAAAGAAAAACTGAGCCATCACTTTGAGATTATTTATATCTGCACATTTTTTGTATGTGTAATTATCTCCTACATTGAACATCCAAATAGCCAATGCCTATATGCTATTGAAACTAAAGACTTTCTTTTGTACCAAAATCTCCAATTTTTCAAGAAATAA